>NW_004567117.1:6632966-6649094 GCF_000260355.1 Condylura cristata | reverse complement strand
CATTGTTCTCCCTACTATAATGTACAGATTCATTGTAAAAAATGCACTTTACTAGAAATTTTCTATAGTTTTTATTTTGGGTGGCAAATTTATTTTGATGGAACTGGATACAATCTAAAATAAAGAATAAGAAAAATTACAAAAATACTGAAAGGGAAAGAATAAGGTAAAGAATTTGCTTTGCTAAGTATCAACACTTAATGCAAATATGTAACAATTAAGATTCAGTGGTATTTGGAAACAAAAACTAATTAAATGGAACAAAAGATGAAGCAAGCATGCATGTACACATGAGTTATGGTAGAGCTGGCTCTGCAAATCCAAACGAAAAGAATGGAATTTTCAATAAATGAGGTGATGTCAAGTGATTATCCATATGGAAACAGTGAAAGTGGAATCTTATTTTTCATCAGACAAAAGTGACTCTAGGTAGATTAAAAGTTTCAATGTGAACAGCAAAACATAAATTTACAGAAGACATGAAAGAGACCCATTTTATAATCTCAGAGGGAGAAAATTTCTTAAAAATAGATGAAACATCATAATTTTAAAGAAAAATATTAAATATTTGACTACATTAAAATGAAGAACTTTATTATGACATTAAAAGAAGCTAAAAAAGATATATGTGAACAGAGAGTGTATATACTATATATTACATCAAGTATTAGCTGATGGTTACATAAATAATTCCTACAATCTTCTGTCCCCAAAAGACAAATAACCATCTAGGAAAATAGACCCCAATGTGAACTGATGTTTCATAGAAAAGAAGAGACCATCAACCTTCTTAGCAATCAGGGAAACAAGGAGGAAAGCACTGAGACCCTATTTCACACCACTGCACTGTCAAAAACAAAAACAAACAAACAAAAAAAACCCTCAATAACACAATGTCTAAGTTTTGAACAGGATGTACAGCCACCAGAATCTTTATATACTGCTTATAGGAGTGAGTTGGAACATACTATCTGAAAAACAATTTAGCATTAGCCAGTTCTAGACATATCTTCTATACAAATTTTTGCACATCTATATAGAGGATTTGTGCAAAGAAATATATGGGAAAAATTATTAGCATTCTAAGTTATGGACAAGAATAGAATAGATACATCAGCATGGTCTAACCATCAGTGGACAGTCACCATCAGTGGACAGTCAGCTAACAGTGAACCAATGGACTGCATACACAGATACACATAGATAGGTCTGATCTATTTCCATAAAGTTAAAAAATGTGACTACTACAGAATAGATCATTCAGAGATGAAACACATATGGAAAGAGCTACAGATAAATAAAGGAAAGATTAACACAAAATTCATGTGTGAGTCCTTCTGAAGAGGAGAGCAAGAGCTGCTGTTAAATGAGTTTCCAAATCAAAGGTAAGTTTCTAGTAGATTCTATTCCCCTCTCCCCCCTTTTAAAATCTCTTTTTCTGTTTTGTTAGATTTTTGTGTTCTTTTTTTTTTTTTAAGATTTATTTATTTGTTCATACAGAACTGGGGTACAGGCCAGAGGTGCAGGGGTGGTGAGAGGATTCACCAGAGACAGAGTGGGGAGCAGAGCAGGCAGATCATGAAGTACACTGCTGAGGGGAGCAGTGGGTGGGTCAGGAGAGGTCTGCTGTGCCATGTGGGTCACCTCCAGGGCAGGCAGGGATCCAACTCATGCGAAGTGGCTTTAGCTTCTTAGTGCTGTGTTTTAACCCACTATGCCACCAGGGAGGGCCAGATTTTTGTGTTCTTAAAGCTTCTATTTCTTAACTGGGAGTGAGATGTATAGGTACATCTTGTCTTATTAATCTATATACTTGCACACCTTACAGATTTGTTGAACTTTACTTGAAATTTAATAAAATATTTAAAAAAAAATCCAATCGTGAAAAAATACACATAGTAAGTAGCAGTGTCCTCTTCTGTGGTTTTGTTTTCCATGGTTTCAGTTACCTAAGGTCAACCTCAGTTTGAAAATATTGTGTACCAAGCAGATATTTTCGAGAGAAAGACAACATTCATATAACTTTCATTGCAGTGGTGTTGCTATAATTGTTCTGTTCGAAGTTTTTGTTGTTTGTCTCTTACTGTGCATCATTTAGAGTTAATCTTTTCTGGTTTCACTTATAGGAGTATAATGGACCAGGCGAGAAAATAACAAGAATAATGAACAGCCATACACCAGAGACATTTTGTGGGGGTGGAGTGGGGAATGGGATCAAAAACGGGGAGTTGGGGGGTGGGGAGTGAAGTGCACGGGATTATGGTGATGGCACGTGGGTGACTTGGTGATGGGAAACTCGTGGGGAATACAATTGAGATGGGAAAAAAAATGTACAAAATGATGTAAAAATAAACTGTTATAAATAATAAAAAAAAAGTTAATCTTTTCATGTGTATGTATAGGAAAAACATAGCACATATAAGGTTCAATATTATCTTAGTTTTAGGTAACTCATGGGGCCCACTGTGACATGCCTTGAGTCAACACATTCGCACAAGCTGCTTCATGGGAGTGGGTGGGAGCCTGTCTCCACGCTGACAACAGGAACTTCTTTGAGGAGAGAGTCTTCTGTGGTGGACAGGGATGAAGGCAAACTTGGAGTTTTGTTTTTGAATTTTCTACCAGGTGATATATTTTTATATTAATTGTATAATGAAGACAGATTTTATAAATTTGAAGAGAAGAAATGTGAAGAAAATTTGCGAGAAAGGAAGGAAGGAGGGTGAAAAGAAGGAAAAAAGGAAAGAGGTTACCAAAAGGAAACCAAGCCCTTGAGAACTCAAGACTGGGCTAGTGAAGGGGTGAGAAACTGTACAGAGAGGAAGCTGCCCCCACCTCCAGATGGGATGCTGTTCCCCTCACCGCCCCCCCCCCAACCCCACGGAGATCTTCTGAGCTGCCTGGACTTCCCTAGGGAGGAAGCTCCACTTCTGTCCTCAATCTCCACAATCTCAGCTTCTGGCTGAGGGGCTAGGGGGTAGGATTTGAGTGACTCAGATTGTCCTGAGTGCGTCAGCTTGTTCCTAAAAGGAAAAAGACCTGCATCTAGGGTCTTCATTGAGACGCTTTTTTTTTTTTTTTTTTTTAAATTTCAAGGCGTTTCTTTAAAAAGTCTCCTATAAACTGTTAAGGGTTTTTTAAAAAGTGGAACCTGCAACTTCTGTTATTAATTATTCATAATGTATTTTTTCCAGGGCACTGAGTTCTTTAAAAAAAATGAATTCCACTTTTCTAAGTGACCAGGCTAAAATTTAACCTAATATTTTCCTAGGACAACACTTTCCTTCTTGCTGAACATTAAGTTCTATTTCTATTGACTCCTCTCCTTTGCAGGCAAACATTTTCTTCCAAGACACTAATGAAAACAAAAATAAAGTGATGTTTAAAGATACTAAAAGATGCAATAAAATAATCCAGTCATTCATTGTTTCTCTCCAAGTACAGTTTTGGTTTCAAGGCAGAAGAGACATTAATAAAGGCACATAGCTAATCTGTAACAAAAACATTTAAAGAGAACAGCTGTGAAAAGGCAGAGAAAATGCACTGACCTTTCCAAGCATATTTGTAAATGCAATATTATTTACAACAAGCAGATCTGTAACCACAATAGTGGGTTTTTAACCTTGAAGATCATCTATCTTAGGAGCCCTGTTCCACTTGGCTGACTTTAAGACAGTGATTGGAAGGCCAAGAAAAAGTCATCATTGTCTCATTGTTTGGAAGTCAGTCACATCTGTTATGAAATTACAATAATGACTACATTACAGCTTCTGGCTTTAAGTTTTCACAAGTCATAAATTACATGTGTTTTATAAATGAAGTAATGTACAGTAGACACTATAGGATGAGAGAGAAAGAGAAGAAAAACAAAAAAAGATATTCTGATTAAATTAAAATTTAAGTTTAGATTTTTATTTATTTATTTATTTATTTATTTATTTTTAAAGATTTATTTATTTATTCATACAGAACTGGGGTATAGGCCAGTGATGCGGAGGGTGAGAGGATTCACCAGAGACAGAGAGGGGAGCAGAACAGGCAGATCAATGAAGTACACTGCTGAGGGGAGCAGCGGGCGGGACAGGAGAGGTCTGCCGCGCCATGTGGTCACCTCTGGGGCAGGCGGGGATCAAACTCATGCAGAAGTGGCTTTAGGTTCTCAGTGCTGTGCTTTAACCTGCTGCGCCACCAGGGAGGGCCAAGTTTAGATTTTTAAATAGAAAATTATTTTTGCGTGCTGATGCATCGCTATAAAACATGACACAGAAACTTTTTAAGGTCCCTATTGCTCTCCAAACTGAGTTTCATATTAGAGTCAAAATAGAAGAATTAGTGTGGAGAAATCTAATTCATCACTGCAGTTCCATAGGCTCTTTCCTTGGCTCATTCATTCATTCACTAAATATTAATATTGAACACACACCATGTATCCAGTACTTTGGGAGACACAAAATGTACAACGGAGAAAGGCCCAGCTCAATGGCCTGTACAGTGTCTAGAATGTTTCTCTCCTTCCATTTTACCTCTTTTCCAACCTCATGCCATCTTTTTCCAAGACAGTATCAAATGTCAACTCTCACCTCTTCTGACCTGTGCTCCAAACCCCACCCCCATTTTTCCATCCTCCTGACTGGTCTCTTTCATCTCTGAAGCCTGATAGCTTAGCAAGGGCTCACATATCATGCTGTTGATTCCAAAAATGGTCACAGCAGCACACCCCAGTTACTGATACCTGGGAAATATTTTGGGAACATCAGCACAGGAAATTTGGGGGCATGGCACAGATGAGGGATATATGTTCAATTCTGACTTTGACTCCAAGTTGAAGGAGGTCTTCCTGTAAGGCTGGCAGTGAGCGTAGGGGCTAGGATGGCGCACTGTTTAGAGGGAACAGAAAGTGGAGCAGCAGATTCATTGTGCAGCCACATCTGGGCTACAAAGTCAGAGCTGACAGCCCTGAGTGTGCTGATGTAAGATGCAGTCATCCTAATATCTGAATTTCACAGAAGGGGGCACATGTGGTCTGGCTGTATTCTGGAGAAGGACTTTTGCTAATGTCAGTGAAGGGTCTTCTAGATGTACCCAGCACATCCTCTGTGACTCCCTGTGTACAAGCGTGTGAGGTTCTCATCACAGCCTAGTTAACACACGCATCTGAGAAAATGCTAAGCCAGGTGAGTGCTTGTGTATATAAATGTATGTGTGTTCATCTCTGACATTCTCTGATGTAGGGAATACTTATGGGACATGGTGAATAGACAAACATCTAGCAGATTTTCATAAACTTCGTGAATTCTTTGAATCATAGTTACATAGAACTGCTAAAAAAATTCCTCATCCTCACTATCCTCAGCATAAAATAGAAATATTGCAAACAATCAGTCCTTTTATGCAACTTGGTTATGATTCAACAGTTTGAAATATCCTTATTTCAAACTAGCCTTAGGGAGGTCTGGATAAAATCAAGACTTTTGGAAGACAAGTGACAAAACGCTAAATAAATTCTGAAGCTCACTGTTTATCTTCTTCCACTTTAGATCCCACATGTGTAGTTTTTTTCTAGACTGTCTAGAATCAAATTGATTTTTTTTTTTTTTTGCCTTCGGGGGTATTCTGTGGGCATGGTTCTTGTTGGTAATGGACTCCTCAGAGAGCAAGGGCCTGCAGACAGGACCGAGGCTGTGCAGAGACAGCTAGATGGGACTCGTTAACCCAGCGCCCTTCAACATGGCTGGAGGTGAGCTTTGAACTTTGTACTAGGGAATGTCTTACAATCTCATGTGTTGAGAAAAATCAATCAGACTCTGATTTTAGAAATTACAATAAAAAGAAATTCCTTTATCAAAAGAAAAATGGAAACAATCTTCCCTTATCTTATTTTCATTCCTCGCATCCATACATGGAGGTAGAATGGTGAGGTTATGGGAACTTTTATTGGTTCCAAACAAAGATCACCATTCAGTAGACATCTTATGTGGTCTATCTTTAGGGCAACTTTTTCTAAATCAGAAGATGTGATATATAGTGGTGGAATGAAATTTAAAAACTGAATCTATCTGGAAAATAGATTCAGGGTAAAAGGTTCTTGGTTTGGGGTTCTCTTAGAAACAGACCATGAGACAGAATTTGGGTTCAGAAAAGTCTATTGGGAGATGAAGCTAAGAAACACTGACAGGAAATGGGGAGGTGAGATTAGGAAGGAAGAGAAGACCATGGAGTCTTTCAGGCCTAGAAGGCAGCATAGAGCATGCCCAAAAGTTATCCCAACAGGGGTAAAAAGTGGGAATCCTTCTCTACCAATTGCTCATTGCCATTGGCTAAAGACTGTTTATCTCTGCAGCCTGTGTGACTTGCCCTGTGAGAGAGCCAAGAGGCAAACGTGCCCCTCCTTGCACTCAGAAGAAACCCTTTCAGATATTTTGCTTATGTTTGACATAAGCAGTTTAGCCAGGTAAAAATAAGGGGCTAGAGTATAGACAAGACTCTGACCTTGGAGTCACCAGGGGTCACTGCACACAAAATGTGTCAATGACAGGAAGATGACACTGTGTTCACAAAGCTTTCCTTTTCCCTCACCCACACTTAATCCCAGCCTCTCGACTGTGCCTGACACTTAGGAGTTCAAGGCAAGTTGTCGATAAATGCATTACTGAAGAACCAGCTTTGTGATAAGTCCTTTGTTTACTCGATTTTCCCCTTTTTTCCTTTTTCCATGTGTCACACTGACTCTCTTCAGAGAGTCTGCTTCTGGGTGAATATTTTTCAAAGATCTCCAGGTCCTCCTGAACTTCTTACCTGGCAAAAGTTGTGAAAGTGGCCCTCCCTGGTGGCGCAGCAGGTTAAAGCACAGCACTGAGAAGCTAAAGCCACTTCAGCATGAGTTCAATCCCCGCCCCCCCCCAAGGTGATTCACATAGCGCCCAGCAGACCTCTCCTGACCCGCCAGCTGCTCCCCTCAGCAGTGTACTTAGTCAATCTGCCTGTTCTGCTCCCCACTCTGTCTCTGGTGAATCCTCTCACCGCCCCTGCACCTCTGACCTGTACCCCAGTTCTGGATGCACAAATAAATAAATCTTAAAGAAAAAAAAAGTTATGGAAGCACAAGGTGGCAGGGTTTTTTTTTCTCCAGGAGCTCCTGAAATCTGGTGCAACAATAGGACATGGCTGTCCTCCAGCCAAGAAAGATTAGCATATCTCATGGCAATGTTCAGGGCATGCTGTGCAGCTGTTGATGGGCATTGCCATGCAGTATGCAGGAATCTTTACTGGGCACCTACTATGGGCATGCAGTGTTCCAGGTGCACACTGATTGCAGCATTTAACCTGTGAAAGTGCACTGGGATTTCTGTGTATAGGTGGGGGCTTCATTCTCGGGACCACTCAATGCTAACTGATTATATGGGAGAGGTTCTGGAGATGTTGATCTCCACAGGGTTTGTGTAGTCCTGAAATATTTTGCTTATTCAGCACAGACTTCTTGTATCAAATGACCTAGCAAGACATAGCAGCCTCAGTTTGCACAACACTCCCCCTCGACAGTGGGTGGAAGCTCAGCACTTCACTCAAGGAGTCTTCTGGCCTGGCCATGAGACAGCGTGGGTTTGTACCTTTGGAAGTACAGATTTCAATAGCAAATGTCCAGCAAATGTTCAAACTGCAGGCCAGGGAGGGATCGGTGGGTTTGAACTTGCTCTCTCCCACATTGTGAACACCCTCTCTTTGTTGAGAGTAAAAGCTGGGGGAAAGCATGGGTGGGAAAGGGCCAGGTGGTAGGAGAGGAACCCTCTAGCTCATCTTCTGACCTGAAGGACCAACCCATGCACACTAGGCTTTGATTTCTCCTGGCTTTTTAACTTCCATCCTCCTTCCTCCCATCACCCCCTACCCAACTTTACCCCACATATGCCCAAACTTACCCCACAAAGCATGCTCCATTCCTTCACCCCTGAAACTCTTTCCTTGGTACCAAGAATGATTTTCTAAGTAGAAATCTATATCATTATTTTGTTTTTATTTATTAAAAAGTTTTTGAGGGCCCTCCTTGGTGGCGCTAGGGGTTAAAGCACAGCACTATGAATCTGGCTGCTGCTTAAGCATGAGTTATATCCCTAGCGAGGGAGGTGACCCACATGGTACAGAGGACCCCTTCTGTCTTACCTGCTGCTCCCCTTAGCAGTGTACATTGTCAGCCTGCCTGTTCTGCTCCCCGCTTTGTCTCTGTGAATGCTCTCACCAACCCCCCTGTACCTCTGGCCTGTACCCCATTTCTACATATATAAAGAAATACATATTTAAAATTTTTTGAAGTAGCATTGACTTATAATATTATATAGATGTCAGGTATATTTTACCATAAATCAACATCTTCACCATGAAATGGCTGATACTCTCCTTCACCATACCAATTGGCCCCTTTCCTCTGTTACAAGTTTCAAACCCCACTAGTCTTCTTTCTGCTCCTGCTGCCACCCTTATCTTGCCCCTGAAAGGCAGGTCTCAGTCACAAGCAAGATTACACAAATGACTTTATTTTTCGATGGCCTACAAAAGTGTGGAGAGTCAGCTTGGGCTCTATCTGCTCTAGAGACTCCTGCAAGGGACATCTCAAGGACTGAGTAGCCCAGGGGTGGGATATGGGAACCCAGGGGGTCTACTTATCTAGGGAATGAGAGATACAGCTGTATCTTTACGTCAGAGCCTTTACATTTCTTAACTCAAATATGGCGGTGAAGGGCCCTCCCTGGTGGCGCAGCGGGTTAAAGCACAGCACTAAGAAGCAAAAGCCACTTTCAAAAGAGTTCAATCCCTGCCCGCCCCGTAGGTGAGCCACATGGCGGCAGATCTCTCCTGACCCGCCGCTGCCCTTCTCAGCAGTGTACTTCTTCGACCTGCCTGTTCTGCTCCCTGCTCTGTCTCTGGTGAAGCCTCTCACTGCCCTTGCACCTTTGGCCTATACCCCAGTTCTGCATGAATAAATACATAAATCTTAAAAAAAATACATGGTGGTGAAGGTGAAAACTTAGATCAAGCTGGTTGGCAGTGGCCATAATAGAAGATCAATTATATTTTGATTTTGCCTGTGCTTCATGGAGGCGAGTGTGAAGAATGGTACATGATTAAAATAGTGGATAAAGAGTTGTTAGATGAAAATAGTGTTGTAAGCATTATTTGAAAATAATTAGGAGGCCACCCAAATCTGTGGAGATTAGATCCTAAGTGAGGGTGTTTTATGTCCTGCAGCATAAGGAAGAGTTTACTCAACTCTTGAAATTTCTAACCAGCATGAGCTCATCCAAAAATGCTAAAGCAGCATTTCTTCATAAATCCCAGGATGGTATCATTAGAGAAGTGAGAAGATTGAAACATAACCCCCTGAGGACCAGTAAGATTCTACCCCACATAATTAGGGAAAATAACCCAAGTGGCATAAGCTGTGCCTGAACAAATTACCCAGAAATTGACTGCCTTCACTGCAAACTAATTTAATCTCCTCAGAATTTAGCCTTCTTGGCAAAACTGCCCTTCCCTAGAGGAGAAAAAGTGAATTAAACAGCAGTTTTCAGTAGGTACATCAGCCTACCCGATTCAGGAAAACATTCACAGACTGATCATCAGTAATATGGGAGCCATTTTGCATATTTAGCAAAGAACTTAAGTGCTTGTGTTGGTTCCCCTAAAGCAACTTTAGTGGCAGTCAGATTTATAGCAGTGGTTACTGCAGCTAAAAATGACAACCTACTGCAGGCAGCTAGCCACCCACCTTTTGCAAGCTGGAAGACTTCTTCAGACATTTGCACTATTCTTCCAGGTCTTTCTCTGCTCTGCCCCCCACATCTCTGTGTAGATGGTGCTGCAGACCCTGTGCTACTTGCAACCCCTGGAGGTAACATCTGCTTTTGTTTTCATTAGGAAGGTAAGATACTCAGAATTAGCATTGTTCTTTTCGCATTCTCCCCCCAGAAACTGACACAAGTTCATGAAGGCTTAAGGCCATGAGTTGAATTGAAGATGCTGATGATAAATACCTCAAAAAGTGTCCCCCCAAAGTTTCAACTAGCTAAAAAGCAATCAAGAGGTGATAGTTAAACATTTAGTTACAGAGAACAAATTACCCAGATTGCCTCACTTTCCTATTTTTTTTCAAAAAAAAAAAACACAATTAACCAATATTAATTATTTGAAGACAGGTGCAGCTGATCACTGCATTATGTGTTTTGTTCAATGTCACTTAATAATATCATTTATGACAAGAAACAATCTTGGCTAATGTTACATGAAGAGATGTTATTTGGGAATCTGATTTGTTATATGTAGTTTAACTTAAAGTCTGTTTCTAAGAACTTATGATTATGTTAGAACTTATAAGTGAACACTTAATAGAGTTGTTTTCAGATTTTTAAAGTGTCTTGTATGGTTAACAAACATATTAAACAAAATTTAGCATCTTCACCATTTTTAAGTGTATAGTCATACAGTCAGGAGTGAGTTTTCCAACTTTTTTCAGCTTTGCTCAATATCATTTTGACTATTCAGGACATTTTTATATTAATTTTAGGGTGACTAATTTTCCATTTCTTTAGTATTGTTTGAACATTGACAGAGGCTGTATTTAATCTTTAGGTCATTTTGGATAGTCTGGACATCTTCACAATATTAAGTATTCCAACATGACCTTCCATTCATTTGTGTCTTCTTCAATTTCCTTCAGCATCTTTTCATAGTTTTCAATGAGTAAGCCTTTCATTCCCTTGGTTATATTAATAGTTAAATATTTTACTTCTTTAAACTTACTATTTCAAATGGAGTTGTTATGTCTATATCCCTTTAGAATTACTTGTGGTTAGTGTATAAAATCACAACTAATTTTTGTAGCTTGATTTTGTATCCTGTATCTTTGTTGAATTCATGCATTAGTTCTAACAGATTTCTTGTATGTGTGCAATTTTTAGATTTATCTCTCTCTATACATAAGATAATATCATTTGCAAGTAGAAATAATTTTATTTCTTCCTTTCAAATTTGATGCCTTTTACTTACTTTTCTAATTGTTCTTGCTGGGCCTTTTATTACTCTGCTAAATAGAGGTGGTAAGGATATGCATCCTTGTATTTTTCCTAACCTCAGTGGAAAACTCTTCAGTCTTTCACTATTGAATATTATGCTAGCTGTGAGCTTTATTATGTTGAAGGAATTTCCATTTCATCCTTATTTGCTGTATGTTTATCATGGGAAAATATAGAATCTGGTCAAATGTTTTTTTCTGTATTATTTTGTTAAGGATTTTCCTATGAATATTCATAGGGAGAGTTTTTTTTTTCTTTTAGTGATTTTGTGTAGCTTTGATATCAAGAAGATAAAAGAATTGAGAAAATATCTAGGATAAATAATGGGGTTGAGTTTCTTTTTAAATAATAATGGAAAGTTTATGATAATGAGAAGACTCAATACAGAGAGAAAAACTCATGATACAGGAGACAATATATCAAGGAAAAGTTTTCACAAATCAATATGTATCCTTATGACAAGTCATGCAATCTTTTCTGATACTATCTTTTCCTTCCAATCCGCTTTCACTTTATTTGCTTATATACTGACAAAGTCATTCTAAAATGATTTAACAATTTGAATTTTGAAAATAATCTTTTTATCTCATCAACTTGCCTAATTAAGTTCCATCCTCTTGCTTAAAATTGTCTTTCTGTGACAATAGTCAGCATGGAGAAGCTTTTTCTCAGAAAAGTCAGGTGAGAACGATGTATAGATAACTAAGAAACTCAATACTTTGCTTTACAGACAGACTTGAGAACAGCCTAAAAATCAGTAGCCTAAGTGTTACTAATCAAGTTAATCTTTTCAGTCTATTAAAGTGGTATCATCTCTTTCATTTAATCCATTTGTCCAAAGTTAGCAATATATAAAGGCATAATGTAATCTAACAAAACAAGAAAATAAGAACTGATTAAATATTCATCTTTCTGGTAACATTACTGGGTTTTATTCAGCTTTGGTGTTTGTTTTCATTCTCTTAACATGAATCTGTAGCATTTTTTTTAAAGATTTATTTATTTATTCATACAGAACTGGGGTACAGGCCAGAGATGCGGAGGGTGAGAGGATTCACCAGAGACAGAGTGGGGAGCAGAACAGGCAGATCAACGAAGTACACTGCTGAGGGGAGCAGCGGGCGGGTCAGGAGAGGTCTGCCACGCCATGTGGTCACCTCCGGGGCAGGCGGGGATCGAACTCATGAGGAGGTGGCCTTAGTTTCTCAGTGCAGTGCTTTAACCCGCTGCGCCACCAGGGAGGGCCCCGAATCTGTAGCATTTTAAGACACTAAAGTGGCATTTTTCAATTAGTGTTTGACAGAAGTCTCTATTATAAGCATAATAATTTTTCTTAATTTCATATGTGTGGAAATGTCAATTTTTAATACATACAGAGTCCTGCCCACCTAAGATTATAAGGTAATAGATGTTGCTAACAAATCTAAAAATTTTTGAGTACATTCTGCACACACTCAAATAGTCACTAGCACAGGTGTGTGTACACACACACACCACAAATGAATTATTTCACAACTGTAGTCTGGCACATATACTTGAGGCATCAACAAACACTTGCTAAATGAATGAATGCATGAAGAAATGAATAGATTAAGAAACAAACGAATGAATGAATGAATGATTGAAGGTTCTCTACTTCTATCCTGGTATGAAGTTTGACTTAAAATTTTCAGCTTAAGTTTCCTTCCTCTCTTCTACCCCGTAACTATTAACAGAAAAGAATTTTTATTAATCTCAAATAGAATTATAATATGACTATACTATAAAAATTATCCTGACTTTAAAAATGAATGGAGTGTCTTTAGAATTATAATGCTACTTTGCCACCATTTTTCTTGTTCCCAACCTGTCCCATAAGCTCGGTTTGTGATAAGATCATTGTGTATTAATTTTTATCTTAGAGAAGAAATAAAACATTATTATTTTAATGAAGTGGAATTTGGAAATGCAAAGATGTTAAATTTAAGTAAACTAGGTTATTCAAATTTGCCCTAACATTGTGTCTTTGGTCTCAAGATGATTTTGCTTCAGAACAAAAACTAAGAATAAATGAGACCCAAAATTTTTACTGCCATGAGAATGCAAAGATGATAAATCTGCACAGGAGATGCAGATTAGAACTTTTCTCTGTGTTTGTAGAGGACTTGGGCTTGTGCCACTGACCTAATAATACTGACAGAGCAACCCAAGTTAATTTCCAAGGGTTGATGTCTTTACAATGACCTTTCTTTCCAGTGACATTTGGACAAAACAAACAAACAAACAAAAAGCTATTTGCTAGTTTCTTAGCAAATAGTTTGATAGTGAGCAGTGATATATGAAGTTATAATACTACCACTATGTGGATACCAGTTCTATGAAATGAGAGATCACCAATCCACATTGATGATGATCCAACAGGCAAAGCTTGGTTATTCTATGTGGTAGAGATCTAGTCCAAGGCAGAGAAGCAGTTAATACTACAGGGAATCAATGAGTCAAGAGTTTTATACAGTTAGCAATTCTTCAAATTTGTTATCTCATAACTTATGACTATAGAAACTTTTATAAATACCTATAACTTATTTCATTGTCTAAACAAATTCTCAAATGCCAGCATGTATCAGAATCACAGAGTGAGCTTGTCTGAGCACAGACTACCGGATGCCAGACATATAGTTATGACTCAGTAGGTTTGGGAAAGGACTGGAGAAATTTCCAGTGACAACATGTTCTCCACTGATATGGAAGATACTAGTTAGATGGGTGTTGGGGACACACCATGAAGATAAGTAGACTAATACAAAACAAACAAACAAAACAAAAAACAGGATGTATTCTGGCTGACAAATCATCTTGGATTAATTGGTGGTTTGCTAAGAGAACTTCTATAAACAGTACTTGGATATATAGGATTGTTTTTCCTTTCTTTTTCTTTCTTTCTTTTCTTTTTTTTTTTTAAGAACTTGTTCCCATCAGTATTCAAAGAGAAGAATAGATCCATAGGAGATTTTAAATATGATGCAATTGTGGGGGCTAGTTAAGCAAGGGTGAAGTTCATAGGAAGGGACTCAGGAAAAGAATTGTCATGAATAGGTTAGAAACTCACAGAAACAAACTGTTTGGTGTCTCAGAACTCAGGTTCTCTTTTATAGAGTTAGCAGCATTATGTCAGGACCTTGAAGGGTAATCCATTTTAAGTAACTTAAATCAACTGATTGGAGATTTGAATTACACTTGCAAAATATCTTCACACTGGCAAAATACCTTGACAACCAGATTAGTGCTTGATTGATAAGTGGGGCTCTAGTTAAACCTAGCCAACTTATAGATTCAAAAGCTATCACATGCACCCATTACACATTAGTCAGTTTGGCCTTTGAAAATTAACATTACATTTGGTAGTGTTAGCAATTTTTTTTCTTTTATTTGCTATAAGCAGTCTATTGACATCAACACCACACATTTCATAATGACCCCCAAAGTACAACTTTAAACCTTTCACAACAGCATAGTAGGAAACATATAAAGAAACAGAGTAGAAATGGTATTGACTTTGAAGGGTCTAAGCTTTATTCAAACCTACCTCTATTGCTTTTAGCAGTATATACTTAATAAGTTACTTAAAATTCCTGATCCTTACTTTTCTGGAATGTAAAATTAAGATATTATCTATCTTGTGTGATTTCTAGGAGGAACAAATGAACACGGGAATGTAAGAATATGTTGTGGAAAGTGGTGAGCTTTCAGAAATATCTAGTTTTGTTAAAAAGGAGCAACAGGTCCCAAATGGAATGCATGTGCTAAAGACAATGTCAACAAATCAATTTTTAATACCTAATCTAATTGAAGTTCCAGTCCCTTCCGGGAAAGTCACCTTTAACCTGTTATTGACCTCAGACAAAAGCCATCTGTTATTCCAACAACAAATTGGGCTGATTCATCAGCAAGTAGCAGAAAAGAGGGCTGATTGGAAAGTGTACTCTTGGCATAAACTTTGATAAATCAAAGGCTAGCAACCCTTTGTGTAACCCGTGAAGAAGGAAATAGCACTTCCTGTGAGAGATACAAGGTACATTGTGTCTTATAACTTGCTACCCTGGGCAAGTGTGAAAACTTTCTAGTCTCTCAACCTAATTTTAACTGGATTTCTATATATAGCATGCACACGATCAACCCCGAATTTCTTTGTCAACATTATTAAGGTAATTTGCCTGATAGGCCCCTGTACACCCAGGGATGGTGACAATTCCTTTTCTTTTCTGAACTCTTCTGCCTATAAAAGACTTCCATTTTTGTACAGTACTTTGAAGTTCTTTCTGTTTGTTAAGAAAGGATGCTGCCTGATTTATGAATCATCAAATCAATTAGATTTTTAAATTTATTCAGCTTAATTTTGTTTTTTAACAGGTTGTTCCTGTTATCTCTGCGTTTGTGAGCACTCCTTCTTTGGAGTAACACTCTTTGTCCCTACAAATGGCCAGTCTGGATCAGTGGTTCATAGTCCTCACTGTACATTAGAATTGTTCAGGAATTTTAAAAACCCTCATGAAGTAGATGGAACTGGAGGTGATTAAGCTAAGTGAAATAAACCAGAAAGAAAAGGTTAAATATAGATGGTGTTACTTATATGTGGAATATAGAGAAATCAAACAAAGGGTCATAAAAAGGCAAACTTTAAACCCAACCCTTGAAAGCTGACCATAGAAATGAGGCATTTGTGGGGGTGCGTTGAGAACAAGGTGGGTACATTAGGTAAATCCAACACTTCCAAAACATTAAGAAGGAGGTAAACACAATCCACACATTTTGTAAAATATCCTCAAAGTCATCTATAGTCAAAATGAAGATCTGCTGACTTAAGTAAATTGGCAGCCTGTTGTTTTCCTCCTCTTCTCATGTCCATTTCCTTTACCCAGACCGTTCCAAATGCACCCTGTTCACCCTTATCGTCGTCTTTCTAATATCAACCAGCAATACTGGTACCAGCAATATTGGTTATCAGAAGTCAAACAAAGGAAATTAAAAATTCACCTTGAGGCTCTCCCTGGTGGTGCAGCGGTTTAAAGCATAGCACTGAGAAGCT
>NW_004567117.1:6625818-6632666 GCF_000260355.1 Condylura cristata | reverse complement strand
TGATTTTAAAAAGTAATACTTCAATATTTTATGATTGCCTTTATTTTTGTATATAGCTATAAAGATGAGATATTTTTAAGAATTTTTGTATTTTTAAAGGCAGACTAGCAATTTACATATGCATGCACATATACAGAGTAGGAGAGGAATTGTTGGGAAACATATAATTAGAAATAAATATGAATCATATGTTTACCAGATGATAAGCAATACTGTATTATGTAATTATTTTTAAATTTCTCTCATTTAGACCTATTAGTACATGATGGATCTTTATCATACAGTTTTAAGAAAAAAGAAAATATGATAAAGACAAATGCATTAAAGTATTACAAGATCATGACAAAGAAATGGCATAAACATATGTATTTGTTCTCCAGGACAGCCATGACAAATGATGACAAACTTGGTGGCTTACTACATTAGACTCTCATTCTATTATAACTTAGGAAGCCAGAATCCTGAAATAAGTTGTTGGAAAGTCTTGTTCCCTCTGTCTCTGGAGAATTCAATTTTGCTTCTGCCAGAGTCTGACGACTCCAGGTGTTCCTTAGCTTGTGGCTGTATCACTCTATTTTCCACTCCATCTTTGCCTTTTACCCTTTTGTCTTCTCCTCTTTTTATAATGAAACATGGTATTGTTAGGGTCCACCTGACTAACCTAGGATCATTTCATGTCAAGATTCTTAATTGTAATATATTTTCAAAAATCCTTTATTTAATAAGATTATGTGCACAGGTTCCAATAATCAAGATGTTGACATACTTTTAGGGGGCTGTTATTTAACACACTATAAGTATATAAGTAAAGAGCTATGTTTCAGATAACAAGAAGTCAGTAGCAGAGAGGGAGTCATTTTTCCCTTTTTCCATTCCAGTTGTTGGCTGCTCTAAATTGCCTTAAGACAGATCAATAGGAGAAAAACAAACTTCATATGTACAAAAACCCCAAAGACACGAGATTCAAGGACAGTCAGGCAATTATGGTGTGTATATCATCTTGAGCTAAGGAGAAAGTGCGAAGGAGCCTGGGGTTTCAAAAGGAAGAAAACAACTTACAGAAAGGTAGGGCTAACAAACAGATGGTGATAGATGTAAAAACTTAACCCCAGTACCAGCTATCTTACTGGTATAGGCCCTCTATCTAAATTCTTATAGGCAGATAAGAGAGAGGTAGAAGACAAACACTCTCTTGAATCTGCTGAGTCCTTTTTGCCTTCAGCTCAAACCAAATCATATGCCAAACTAACATATTTGAGGGCCATGTATTATGTCTCCCTCAGTAACAGACTACTTCCTTCCTTCTTTCCTCCCTGTTACAGTACAAAGACCTTCATTTTCAAGCTTTGTAGTCTCATCATTGTATGATGTTTGCTGTACCTCTAGGCAACACATTTATGTTAATGCAGGAAAAAATCATAGAGGAGCAAAAAGGTCCAGAGGAAGCAAACATAGTAAGTCTTATCTTAGGAGTTCAGTGACTCTGACCTGGATTGCATCCTCTAGACTGGGAAGAGTGAGAAATTATTATCTTTCTGACCCCTGAAATAAAGGAAGATACGAGCAATTGTGAATGGCTTGTGGATGGTCAAGTCTTACTGTTTGCTTGCCATAACTGTTAAACAGCAGAATGTAATATTGGCTCAAGATCTAGATCTTTTAGGGACTGTCCAAATGGCATGTTGAAACTGGACTGGAATGACTTTCCTGTACTGATGTTGAATAGATATGTAATATGTTGTGAATGCTCATTATCTATTTTTGAGTTTTTAAATTAAGGGATACCAACAGTGTTGCCAAATTTGCAAATGAAATAGGGAACACCCAATTAAATTTGTATTTCAGATAAAGAATGAATAATTTTTTAGTAAAATGATGTCCTAAATATTTCATGGATATTTTTATTAAGTGATTATTCATTGTTAGCCTTAAAATTAAATTTAACTGAATATCTTGTAATGTCTTGGCAATCCTAAATAGGAATCTCTATGCAGGCCAGGCATTCATCCATGGCGAACCCCTCAGGTGTGGGATTATTGATTATTCCTACCACTGTTAAAGGTAAATTTCTAAGTTGCTAAGATTCATTATGACATTTATGAGGACTGTGCTTAGATAGGAAGAGAGAACTGATCCCTTTAACAGAGAAACATTTGGAATTTGAAGACAATCCTATTAAAAAGTAGTCTTGATGTTCGAAGGATAATCTACAGCCTAAATAAGATTGAGTTTATTCTCTGAATTATTCAAGTATTGTTAGTCTATCCTCAAAGATACATGTTGATGGGGGTTTGGAATGTAAGGCAAGTGTATGGGTACTAAAGGCTCTCAGATTAGGCCATCATAATTACTTGAATTTTTTAACATTGTTAAAATCTCCTATTATGAATTAAGTTCCATCCATCAGAATAAAAAATTGTATAGATTTGTGGTTAAACCCACTGTAATTGTTGTCATCCTTGGTCTTGGGGCTCATTTTGTGTGAAATGCATTATTGGCATTGTGCTACTTTGCTACTAAAGAATGACTTCAACCCTGGCAGAGAAAATACTGCAAAAAAAAAGTGTGAACTAATCTGAACTTCCATGGCTTACAAATGAGCTGTCTTTCCCGCCCTCTTAGCCCCTTCAGGCTTTCACAGAGAGAAGTGAGAAAAATGGGTCAATCGATATGACTGAAAGGAAAAGAATATATAAAATTAGACAAGAGTATTGTATCACTAATTTGTGTGCTACATCAGGAAAAAGGAACAATAACTCTTTCTCATCGATTTTAGAAAGTATATAATTGAGGCCAAAGTTGATCATGAAATTCACTAGAAACCAAAAAGTGCATCAGGAAAAAAATACTTACCTTGAGAATGAACATAGGCAGCTTGTCATTATTAATTTATTTCACAGTTATAGACCAGCAAGTGCGAACAAAATTACAAGGAAATTAGCAGCAGTGTGAGCATACCCAGTGTTCCAAAGGAAAGGGTCAGTTCAATTTAAAATAACCAGTACATGTTCTGGACCCTGATTGGAACAGATTTCTGTATGTGTGACAAAAGCCATAGAAATTACATAGTACACATTTCTATTTTCCAAATAATTTCTTTGATTTTTTATTAAAATTTTATATAATTCTACACATTTGATGTACTTACTCATTTAATGGCATTTGTTTTCATCAGCAAGATGGCATCTCCCGAATCTCTACATCGGTCTGTACAAACTTCTATCTTCTGACTTTATGAGCTCTATTTATTCCTGGAAAAGCCTCAACTAAATAATGACATCTGTCAGTGCTGCTTGTCACAGAGCTCATGTCTGCCTGCAGGAGGGTCTTTTGCCTGTTTTCCATTGCAGTAGCCATGGGGGGGAAACCCAGTTATATAAACTTGTGATCTTTCCACCACAACAAAAGAAAAGGATAAAGAACATCAATGTGATTAGGTTAAAATAGACTTTTAGCTGTCATATATAATTCACAAAGTGTATCACTGTTGCTAACATCATTTTTTTGTTCATTCCTATAATATTTTGTCAAGATTGTAGTTTTTTTCAGTCAAATGTCTGGAAATGCATTTCCTGTGCCAAGACTTAATGCTAATGAACCGCTGACAGGGATGGTAAACTAGAGACCCATTAGTATGCCACAGCTAGCAAAACTCATTAATCCTGTGGCTTCTAAATTCCCTTTCCCATAGCGGGCAAAAAATATTTTGGTATAGATAACTTCTTTCTCCTGTACAATAGTAGTAATATAACTTCTTGGATAGGGCAAAAATGGCCTAAGCTAATCAGCCCATTAATAAATTGGCTTCTTAATTATATCACAAAAACAAATAGAATATGAAAGCAAACTCCCACGCCAGACATACTGATTTGTGAGGGACGCGCCTTCTTATAGGACTCAGATGAACTAGGCACAAGGGCAGCCAATGTGGGTCCCATCTTGTTTGTTTCGGGCACATGGTATAAAGAAGCAGGGATGGCGGGAACTAGAAAGGAGACCAGAAGAAGGTGAGATGAGTAGCCAGTGGTGTATCAGAGCAGTTTCCTCTACAGCAACTACAGCAACGGCAGCTTCTATTTATTAGCTACTCACTACAGTGCAGACATATTAGATGTTAAAACTGAGGCTTGAAGAGGTAAAATGACTTGCAAAAAAACAAAAACAAACAAATAAACAAACAAAAACAACTGATTCACTTCATAGTATCTCTGACACCAGCCCAGCACCAGGGGCATGAAAAAAATATTCCCCACTTCAAACTGTATTTTCTTATCATTTCTCCAGTGTTTTTGTCTCGTAGCTATCCTTTCCACCACAATATAATCTGTATAGCATTTTACATTTATAATAATCACTTTACCCTAAAGAGACATTGAGAGCATTTGCAATGACTCACAAGGCACGTAGCTTTAAATTCCTATCATAGTTTTGGAGGTCAAGATTTGAATCTTGGACATTGCTTATTCCTTGTTTACTCTAGTCAACAAATATTTATTGAAGGTCAAAAGCTAACTTAATAGAAGGCCTATGAATATTTAACCAGGACCTCTCTCTGGCACAAGCACCTTTTAAAGTCTTGGGAAACAGACCATGGATACATTCATTTGGCTGTGTTTTTGTAAAATTTTCAATGATAAAATATTTTCAGCATAATCAATAAACAATAATTTTTCAGGTAGACTTTCCCTTGTAATTTCTGGGAATGGAGGGATACAGTTGTTTCTGGGTGTGGTTAAGGAAAAGCTGCTTGAGTATGCATTTACTTTGCACTTCATGGCAATATATTTGTAGTTCACAATCACTTCCTTATGTGGTCTGGTGACTGCTAACTATCTTGGGGTAGGATGTGCTTCTAGGAATATGCCTACTGCCTGCCTCACCACTCTACCCAAGGTTTTGGCATGAAAATAGAGTTAGAAGTCACAATAAACTCTGGCTGTGTTCTACAGTAGTTGATGCCTGTGGATACTAGAGGAGCAATTAGCCAGA
This sequence comes from Condylura cristata, assembly GCF_000260355.1. NCBI lineage: Eukaryota > Metazoa > Chordata > Mammalia > Eulipotyphla > Talpidae > Condylura > Condylura cristata. The sequence continues at coordinate 6,627,677 of NW_004567117.1, read as the reverse complement.
GTTAACTTTTAGAGCATTTTTCCAATCACTAGATATACAAATGTAAAATTAGAAGATTTGGTTCTCCTTGTCTCTGGTCAAAACAGAAAATCTCTCTGATTAGGAATGTACTAAAAAATGTGACAGATACAGTTATAAATTTTCTAGGTAATGTTTTCTTTTTGATGACATTAGATAGTCTAATCAGATTTCTTAATTTGTAGAATAAAAAACTGTATTAAAATTGAATTTGAGTATGTTTTTGTATAAATTTATAGCTTATGAGGAGCTCTTTTTGTTCTTGGAAAGGCCTCAACTAAATGGCGTCCAATTTATATAATTTATATATGGCATCCAATATATATATTATATATAAATGACATTTATATTATATATAAATGGCATCTGATATATATATAATGCATACTCGATATATATATATATATATATACACACATATATATGTACACACAAACATGTATGACTAATACACATATATGGGTATATATGTATATACACTCAAACACATATCTCAGGTTCCATAAGGCTGGATTAGATCAATTGACTCTTAATAGTTACCAGTGATAGATACTAGAAATACAAAAATTTCCTTTCCTTCTGAATCATCTATCCGCCAGTATTGGCTGTTAGATAACTAAGTAAAACAAAATAGGTGGTAAGTTAGATAATAATAAGTTCTTCAGAGAAAAGTAAATTAGAAAAGGAATAAAGGACTATGGAGGGTGGTTTTACAATTTAGCTACTATTAAGAAGGTACCCTTCCCAAACAAGGAGGGTTCATAAGAAATTAGCTGAGTCCGAGTGATCAGCAAGCAAAAGGAAGGACCCCAGCAGATTCTGAGAGGGCAAATTCAGTTCAGAGCAGTCAGAGTGAAGTAGGAACCAGCAAATAGCACAGGTCTGTGGCCATCTAAGGTGGTTGGCTGTTATTGAGTGAAAAGATAAGGGAAGCAATTTGGAAGGTTTTTGCCAAAAGATTGACATGGCTGTGCTTAACATTATAACTGAATCATCTATCTGCTAACTTGAAAGTAGGTCAAAAGGCAACAAGTGAGATAGTTGGGAGACCAGCTGGAAGCTGTTGGAATGAGCAGTGGGAGCAATGATGTTGAGGGGATCATTTGGGGTGTAGTGGTGCCTGAAATCTGTATTTTGAAGGCAGAGGTGATGGGGCTTACTGACATGATAGAAGTAGGTTTGAGAGAAAGAAAGGAACCAGGGATGATTCTTTGACTTTTTGTCAGAGCAATCAAAATGGGTAAGACTGTGACTAAGTCAGGTTGTTCAGATCTCTTTGTGTCAAGTTTTGAAGTGATGTCAAGTTGGTGGCTCAATATATGAGTTCAGAAGAGTCACAGATTGGAGGTGGGGCTAAAACACTTTTTTTTTTACAAGGCTGGAGAGGGGCTAAAAATACAAATTTGACAGAACAGTAATTCTTAATGTCTGTTATTTTTTCTTGTATTCACCAAAGTTCTAAACCAACATCAACTATGACCACATTCTTTATGTGACAATAACTCCATTATTCATGGATTATCCTCAGTTTCCAGTTTCCAATAAACCAATGAACTATAAGGGGATCTCTCTCACATTGCTGATTTCATCTTTCTAAAATAAAAGATTTCCAAATATATGTGGTGTATGGGAACTCCATGGAATTCAAAACCTGATTTTTTTTTATTATTATTATTATTGAATTTCTGTTTCTCCATTTCCTGTACACACTGGAATGAAAGTTTTATTTTTTATTTTTTTTAAGATTTATTCATTTATTCATATAGAAATGGGGTACAGGCCAGAGATGCGGAGGGTGAGAGGATTCACCAGAGACAGAGCGGGGAGCAGAACAGGCAGAT
>NW_004567117.1:6623510-6625248 GCF_000260355.1 Condylura cristata | reverse complement strand
TAAAGGAACTCTGCAGAGTCTTATGGACTCCACCCCCTACTCCAGCTTTCTGGACCCTACACCCTACTCCAGTCATTGGAAACTACAACTCCCAGCAGTACCAGGGAGAGAACTGCGAGGACCCAAGGGCGGAACTAGCAGGAATGGATTCTGGGACATTTTGGGGGGATAAATAGGGGGCGATTGCAACTCTCTCTCTCTGGCTCTTCCTTACTGGGGCAACAGCTCTCTGGACTGCGTGACTTGGTGTGTTCAGTCAGCCTAGCCATAAGGTATTCCACTTTCTTTGTATCCTGCTCTCTTTCTCTGGGTTGTTTCCTATTCCTTTCCCCTTTTGCAAATAAACCCGTTATTGACCCTTTTGTGTGTACCTGCAGTGTAACTGAGTTGAGAGCACGTGGGTGAGGCCCTGCAGACAGGCGGCCCAGTCACTCTGGGCTACCCTGTAACAAAACCACATTTGAGAATTAGTCCATTGAAATTTTTAATATTTACTTGTTAATTCCATTTAGATCTCGACCCTCTTACTACCTCTTATGTTTGTAGTCTGGTCCCCTCAGGAAATGCACCACTGATTTTTTTTTTCTATTTTCTTCTTGGATTCCAAGATGGTACAGGAAAACTAATGTTTATTTGTATTTTAGTAATTAAACCTAATGTTAGGATGTAGTAGAATGAACTCAGACTTTGGAACCTGGTAATAAACTCCAGTCCATTATTTACTGTATGAGATATATTTTTTTAACTTTTCTAAGTCTCTATTTTCTTGCTGGTTAAATGGGCATAGCTCCCTCGGGGTATTTTAAGTTTGTTAATATAAATAAGTCATTTCCATGGTACTTGATTAATTATTGTAAATTTCTCCTTCTACATAGATACCATTTTTTCTTTTTATGTAAAATGTTCATTTTACAATTTGCATATAATTGCCACTTGATAAATACTTTATATTGAGTTATTTAAAACTAACTCAATATTTCATTGTAAGTAACAGTAACAGTTAACATTTGAAGGATCTCTCTGTTCCACATACTATTCTTAAATGCCTGATATATCATCACTCATTCACTCCTTGTAATGATCCTTTGATGTAAGTCTTATTACTTTCCTACAATGCAGATAATGGAAGTAGATACTGAAGGGTTACTGAACATACCCAGGGTCTTGGTAGATACTGTGATTTGAACTAAACATTTTAGATTTACACTTGGCAGTTGTGACTGCCTTTCGATAGACCATGTATTGTGAAGTTTTACACCCGATGTAAAATCTCGGTTTTTAAAGAGTATCGCGCCTATTGGTGAATTCTGAAAATTATGTCAATAATTTTATTACTTTTAATTTTCCAAATGGATGAAGGTGTTGATTCCATGTTGGCCTTCCCTTAATGAGAAAGTCCTATTTCTCTCATGAGGATCTTGATGGATTTCAAGAATAAATGAGAGCGGTAAGGTGTCGCCATAGAGCTGTGCGGCTGCGCGTGTGCAGCAACGCGAGAGTTGCGGTCACTTCCTCTCTGCTCTCAGGCACACACACTGCCAGTGAGGCATTTCCCTTCCATCTTCTTTTATGAAAATCACTGGGTCCTGCCCTCTGCTGCCTTTGCAGTTACAAAACCGTCACACACCTTTAGGCAAAAATAAGTGGAACACGTTATCGCTGCACTTTTTCTTGGATGAAATGAATAAATATTTGTAACAAAGAGAGATACTGTCATAATTCAGAATTAAGAGACCTA
>NW_004567117.1:6600986-6622550 GCF_000260355.1 Condylura cristata | reverse complement strand
CCTCCGACATTTTCTTTTTCCTTCTGACTTATTTCACAATTAAATTGCTCCATCCATGTTGCTATGAATGGCATGAGTTTATCTTTTTTGATTGCTGAATAGTATCTATTTTTGGGCACTTGGATAGTTTCCATATCTTACCAATTGTAAATTGTGCTCCAATAAATAGAGGAGTCCAGGTATCCTTTTAAATTAATATTTTTGTGTCCTTTGATTTCTAGGAGTGGACTAGATGAGTCCTATGGAAGCTCCATTTTTAGTAGTTTGAGGACCCTCCAAACAGCTTTTGTTAGTGGTTGGACCAGTTTACATTCCCACCAGCAGTGTAGAAGAATCCTTTTTCTCCACATCCTCACCAACATTTGCCTTTAAAAACAAACAAACAAAAAAAAGTGCCATTCTCACTGATGTAAGGTGGTATTTCATTGTGGTTTTGATTTGCATTCCCCTGATTATAAGGAATGTTGAACATTTTTTTTTATATACCTGTTGGTTATTTGCATTTCCTCTTTGAAAAGGTTTCTTTTTAACTTTTCTGCCCATTTTTGACTGGATTGTTTATTTTGTTTTTGTTGAGTTATGTGAGTTCTTTGTAGATCTTTGTAATCAGTCCCTTATCAGTTCTATGGGGTGCAGAAATTTTCTCTCAATCCAGTAGCATGATTATTTGTTTTAGTTAACGTCCCTTTTTCTGTACAGAATCTTTTTAGTTTGAGACAATAAGGGGAATACAGGGAAACTAAGTAAGGGATCAGGAAAAAATAATAACAATAAAAAACTTAACAGGAAACTATAAATCAGGGACATTCTGCAGCAGAGGAGGAGAGAAAAGGATCAAAATGGGCAGGAAGAGCATAGGGACTGTGATGATGGTGCACAGATGGAATGGTGGTAGGAACTCTATGAGGACCACACCTGAGAGGAGAAAGCAAACATTGTACAAAAAATGAATAGAGTAAGAATGAAAACAGTGAACAACTATAAACCAGAGACATTTTATAGGAGTGGAAAGGGGGATGGGATCAGAACTAGGATGGGAAGAGTGCACTGGACTATGGTGATGGCACACGGGTGATTTGGTTGTGGAAAGCCCATGGGGATTTCAACTGAGATGAAAAAATGCACAAAATTAAGAATGATATAAAATAAATAAATAAATAAATAAATAAATAAAAATAAAATGAATGATGATGGAAACTATAAATAAATATATATAAGCTGATTAAGCCAGTTTTCAGAGAAAACTATTTTCTATAGCAAACTACACAGATATAATCTGATTATTTAGTTTTATAAATAATATTTTATAAAGCTGTAGCAAAACCCATCCATCTTGCTTGTGAGCTCTTTGTTATCTGAAGAATGTGAGAATGAAAATTTGGTTCAGTATAAATATTTACTTAGGTTAGTTTCCTTTTTTCCTGCAAATCGTGTCTTTACTTCCTTCACAACACCCAAGGACCAAATCTCCTGCCTATAAGAAATTATGTTGTATCAGCCTAATTATTTTATGTAAAACTGATCTTAAAATAACCACTAGATGGCAATGAATCAGCATAAAAATAGAGTTCTGGCAAGAAGATACCCACCAATAATTCTAAGGGGCAAGTGGAAAAAAGAGTTCCTCATAGACACTTATAAAGTCTTCCTCTCCTTTGGCATCTACATAACTCTGAAGGATCCCAAAAGCCATCCTTCATTTAGAGGGGTGGCTTGATGGGTAGGTGAATGGGGATAAGATGAGAAGGGAACAGCAGAGAAGCTCCAGGTGTGGTGTAGTAAACCTGAGTTTGAGTCTCTGCTCTATCAGTTCCTAAGTACAGGATACTGAATGAATCCCATAATTCTGTGAGTATCATTTTTCTTATCATTAAACAGCCTACTAATACCTCATGTAGATAAAATGAGATGATACATGATGACTAACTTGTATAGAGAAGTGTTTAATACATATGCTCCTACAGGACCATAATTTGAAATCCTTGGGGCCAAATTTGTTTTAGAATTCAAAATTAAAAAAAAAAATTTGAATAATAAAGTATAAATTTTGTACTTACACACACACACACACATATTCAGTGGAGATAGGTAGCATTTACATTTTGTGGGAATATATGTTCACACTAAATGAAAGAATAATTTATTCAGTTATCAGAGCAGGCCAAGTTTGGTGACCAAGTTTGGTGAGTTAGAAAAATGCTTGATTTGGGGAGCTTGAGATATTTTCAAATTGTAGATAAGGGGTGATGGGTCTGAATATCCATTTGTAAACCATGAACATAATGCCCTGAGTGAAGGTGATGGGAATCTGAGTTAACTTCTTTTACTTCCATATACCAGTCATCCTGGGTAAAGTATTATGCTGAGTAAAGTATTATGCTGAATATGCTCTCTCTCTAAGAGTTTGTTTTTAGAACTTGCATCCGACAAAATGGCTGTATAAAAAATTGGGGGAAATTAAGATGATAGCACTTTCCCAGTAAAGTTAATTATTTTTCTTATTGACAAGCTTTATTTGAAAAGCATTGATAGAGGAAGAAAAACATGTGCTAAGAATGAAATCACCAAAAAGCTACTGAACTCTTGTTTTCAAAAGACTGTTCTAAGTATGTCACATGTAAATTTCTCCTTGCTATGTTTTTAGCAATGTTTTCAATCATTCCATTTGTGCTATGCAGCCTCTCTGCCTAGACTATCAGCCCTTAAAGACAGAAGCCAGTCTGTCTCCTGGCTTTCTTTTTCGTTATCTCTAGGAAGCTTGTAAGTTGTACAGTACTGTGTTTGAAGAAGATGTTAGATAACACTGGCTTTCTCAGTGCTAAAAAAAAAAAAAAAATTCTTCCAGGGTAGTTTATATTCTTAGGGAATAAGTGAGTAAGTGAGACACATTGGGAAGTTACATTAACTCCTTCAGTAAACATATGCCATATATGCTCCAGGAAAAGAAAAAGAAATATATCTTATTGGTCTGAAAGCATTGGAAGTAGTCTTTGAAATGAGCAAATCTGCCCAGATACAATTTGTGAGTTGGATTGACCATGGTACTCCAGACAAAGCTGTTTCTGTTATTTCCAAATAAAAAATTCATGTTGTATTGGTGGTGTGACTGTAACAATAAAACTGTGACAATAAATGGAGGCTGTCTTTGTGGTGACAGGAACAACAAGCTGTCTATGGGCTTCCCTTGGTGAGAGGTCTCTGGTGGCTCCCAGAGCCAATAGGGTAAAACTCCAAGTCTTTATCAGAGCTGTCACGGTATTTTGGAGTCTTATCTCAACCTACCTTGCGCAGTCTCATCCTCCCACTTCTAAGTCACTTTGGGTTATTTCTCAGTGTCCTTGGATTTCCTTTAACTCCATATCTATGGCTTCCCTCTGTATGGAATATCCTTCTTCCCACCTTAAGTTTCAGTATTCCTCTGCTAGTCATATTCTACTCATTCTTTAAAACCCAGCACAAATAAGCCCTGCACCGAGGAAACTTTCTTTACTGCCTTAACATATTTCATTTAAAATAATTTAAATTGTTCTGTATATTTTATCTGTGAATTCTGATGGGTTGAAGGAAGGAGTATATTTTACTTAGCTTTCCATCATAGTACTGAACACATTATTTCAAAATCCATGAACATTTAATAAGGTTTGCTATTACTGATAAAAAGTTGAGTCAAGCATGGCATTTAAAATCTGCGGTGAATGTTTAAGGAGAAATACAAGCCTCTCCCTTTGTTACCTGTTCTATTCTTGGAGTCCTAATTTAGGGATGAGGAAAGTGAGAGCAGGTCAAGATAGCACAGCTAATAAGTGGTATAATCTTGGCCCTACATCAAGTATCCAGCTTCCAGTCCACTGTGCTTTCCACAGCTCTGCCTCCTACAAATGCAAAAGCACAAAGAAACCTTCACTGTAGCATGTCAGCCTCCCCAAGTGATATCACTTAATGGTTTTCTAAGTCACTCTGTGGGCAAATGTAAAACATGGTAAGCACTGCTTTCTTCTTTCTCTTAACTGGGTATGTTAATATCCCAGAGAGTTATTCAGGCACAAGGAAGAACTATTAAAGGAAGTTTAGTTTGCTAAATCTCAGTGGGGTTGGGAGACTGTTTCAGAAGTTTTGCTTTGAAACCCTTTAAAAATGTTTCATGCAATGCTAATGATCATTTTTCAAGAAATTGGCTGTTGACAGAGGACAGATGAATCAATGACTTTCTTGTACCTGCAGAAATGCAATAGCTTCTCTTGACTCTGAAAAACCATTTGCATCATGGGTTTATATTTACTTTCTTTTGTATTTTCCCCATTAATGTGGAAGGAAACTACAAAAAAATTTTGATTGTGCAAATATAACATAAACTTTACATTTCTCATCCATTTCAATGACTAGCTTAATTCTCTAGAATGAACTCAGCTCGAGTGCAGATTACTTATCTCATTTCTTACTTGGTAAGAGTCCAACTTTGAAGTTTGCCAGAATTTTTGCCATGTGTCAGTTTTCTAGCTACACTGTAAAAGTATTCCTAAGTGACTTTTTTCAAAAAGTTAGCCAGCGGACACATGGTTAACATAAGCAAAGATTTCATTGTCCTGGGTGGGTAAATTTTGTTAAACATAAGCTTATCATTCTTAAACACATTATCTCAAAAATCCAGTCAACCTGCCTGGATTTTTGTGGCCCTCCCTAATGGCACAGAACTATGAAGCTAGTTGTAGCTGCTTCAACACGGTTTTGATCCCAGGCCAGGGAGGTGACCCAGTTGGCGCATGAGATTTCTCCTGACCAGCCTGCTGCTCCCCTCAGCAGTATACTTCATCACTCTGCCTGTTCTGCTCCTCACTCTGTCTCTGGTGAATCCTCTCACTGCCCCTGCACCTCTGGCCTGTACCCAGTTCAGTATGCTTAAATAAATAAATATTAAAGAAATAAAATATATTTGTTCTTATATACATTTTTGTTATGGGAAAATTCCAAGTATGCAAAAAAAAAAAGATAATAAGCCATCCTGTACTCATCATATGACTTCAATAATTACCACTCATAGCTTATCTATTTCCTCTGAACTCCCAATACCTGCCCCCTCTGAATTATTTTGAAGCAACTTCATACCATATCATCTATTAATTTTATTCTATGCATTTAAGAAAAACAAGGACTTCCTCTTTTAAGCATAAACTACAATATCAATAATGCCTGCTTTCCTCCCTCTACAGTATCTTCAAATAAACAATCAGTGTTCACATTTCCCCAGTTGTACTATATGTATGGCTTTTGTAGTTTGTTTACGTGAATAAGGATCCTGGCAAACTTCATACATAGCAGTTGACTGATGATGCATTGAAATATTTTCACACTATCCCCCACCCCATTGCTTCTCTCTTAAATGAGGTAGCTTGTCAACAAAGTTTCTCACAGGTAAATTTGATGATTACATCCCCGTGGTGTCAGTGAAAATGTTTGTTTCTCCATTGCTGGCATTTACTGTAACATGGCAGTTATACCTACATGCTTGGTTGCATTTTAATTATTTTCTGCTTTTCTCCCCAAAGAGATTTTTCATTGATAGTACTATTTACTTCCACCAGGAGGTAGATAATGTCTGGTTGTCTCATATGAAGTTAACACATTGATGATCATTGCCTGGATCCTTGGAAAGACAGGATAAATGTTTGCTTCTTTCTTTTAAATTGCTATGTAAATATAATGAGTTGATTCCATAATGTTATCAAACATAACCCCACTACACATAGTTGAAATTTTAATCTATAGCATTTTAATTCTTATTGATGCTCAAATTTTCCTACACTTAGCCAACAGGGCCTTATTTAACTAGGATCCCATGTTCTTTTGATATGATATTTCTTTAATTTGACAAATTCTTTGCTATCTGTTTTGGAAAGATATTCCCAATTCTAATTCTTTAGTGAGATAAAGTAGGTAGATATCATGATCTGTTTCTATCAGTACTCATTGTTTTGGGTTGGTCATTGTTTCTAGGTATTTCAATTAAAAGAACAGGACATACATGATTCTTCTTAAAGGTAAAATACATAAAGGACTTTTATTGATATTTCCACTTTAAATTCCATAATCCTATATCTTTAATTCCTTTTCCCATAAAGATATGAGTATTCAAAGGTAGAAATATACTCACTTACCTGATAATTATACAAGCAATATTTCAGAATAGCAATAGTAACACTCCCACCAAGAGTTTGATCACTAAAATTGGTTTTAAATTAAGTTGTTATTAATTACTATTCTTTCACCTATGGTACTGCCTACTAGAGTCACTCAAAATACAGTCATTAGTTAGAAGCACGTAAGGTTATATCACCAACTTGATCCTTATGTTCCTGTTTAATTTATATATGACATTCAGAATTTATATTTTTGCTATAATTGTGGTAAATTTTGTCTAATAATATATAAAATATCCACATTTCCCAGGTGTGTTTGAAGAACCTAACATCAACCTCTGTTCCTTTTAGCTTATTATTCCCCATAGGTGACCATTTCATCTGCTCTTGTTTTATTTGTATTTACACACTATTTATATATTTCTACTTCCATATAAATGTGTACACATTCTCTGGTGTATCTTGGCATTTACAAAGGTATGCAGATTTAAAATGGTTACCTTTAGTCTTTGGTAAAACTTACCTTTCCTGTGGGTAAATTTTGAACACAGTTTCTCCTTCGTTCTCATGGTAGATGTATTAGTAGTTACAGATTATTGTTGGATTAGTGTATCTTCTGAAATAAAGCATTCACCTACTAAGACTTCCCTGGTAGCAGGCAGCTTGCTTTTTCTTTCTGGTAGGACAAGTGCTTGCTCACAGCAAAAATGAAGCTAGTAGAAAAGGATGGTCCTTGTATGTCTACATTCTTTTTCTTGTTTTGTTTGTCTGTTTGTTTGTTTAAAGATTTATTTATTTATGCATACAGAACTGGGGTACAAGCCAGAGGTGCAGGTACAGTGAGAGGATTCACGAGAGACAGAGTAGGGAGCAGAACTGGCAGATTGACAAAGTACATTGCTGAGAGGAGCAGCAGGTGAGGCAGGAGAGTTCTGCTGTGCCATGTAGATCACCTCTGGGGCCAAGGATGGGTGTCACACTGAGGCGGCTGAGGCTGGCTTGCAGTGCTGTGTCCTAACCCGTTGGGCCAACAGGGAGGGCCATATGTCTACATTCTTAAGAATTAAGTAAGAACTACTAAACTTAAAAAGCTATGGATTTAAAGAAAAGCTTTTTTTTCCTCTCTGTCATGTTAGTCACTAATATATTTTTTCTAATATTAACCAAAAAAAGTACTATTTCCAGGGTTCTATGGGAAAGGGTTCTATCTTCATAATCCCTCTTTAACAGTTTGTAAACCAGAGTTAATTTTTAAATGACTAATATTGTTTACATATATGTTACTTCATGAGGTCTTCAGCAAACCAAAGATGTATTGTCTTAGGACATGGCAACTATTTAAGAACTGACAGGAATTCCACTATCAGTTTGTACTATCAGTTTGGGGAGTCTTTTTGTTGACCATTTTGTGTCAGAGTCTTATAGGTTTTCCTGGTGCTTCCAATGATAGTCATTTTATCTTCACTCTACCTTAACCATATCATGTCACTGGGGTAAAGTAGGCTTTGTTATCCAGTGTATGAGGTATGGATTTTGAGTCCCAAAAAAGGTATAGTGGTGTCAGAAGCCCTTGACATCCCCACTCATAATATTCAGTGCTCAGGAATGTACAAAGTGGTACAGTGGAGTGGAGCTTACGTTTGCAGGTTAGGTTAATTTGATTTCATACAGAGCAAATCTCTTCATAATCAGCATAAAAGAGTTTTCTTCATATTTAAAAGACTGAAGGGTCCCATTTGGGCAAGGTATCAGTGTAAGGACAGTAGTTGTCAGCAGAATCTGCACTGCCCTAAGAGTCATTTTGGAAATATGTAGGGGGTCACTTTTAGTTATCATCATTGAAAAACTCAACTAGAACTTGTGGTATAGAGTGGTATACATCAAGAATGCTTGAGAAAAATCACACGGGCTGTGCTACACCATACCTTCTGAATATCACTCTAAATGTTCATGTGTAGGTGAAAACCCTGTGTGGAATTATCTGAAGCTAGAACTCAATCTCATTTCATGTGCAATCACAAAGTACATTTTGAATGTTTAATACATAGTAAAATTTTCAGTAATGCAACTCTAAAGAAAATCAAGGAGATATTATTTTGTTCAGAATTTATTCTACAAAAATGGTAGAAAAATGATAGACCACCATCATTTGTGTTTAAAGTCTTGTGTCTTTAATACAATACTCAAATTCAGTCTGATTTCTATAGCTGTTGCATTTGGGGTTATTTTATGTATAAGTAAATATCCATCCATCTATTTCACTATATTTTCTGATACAATTATTCTGAAAATTTTACATGTGAACATGCAGGTGTAATTTACCTAGTATAAATTACTTTTAGACTTTTCAGAGAAGTCTATTGATTGTTTCAATCTGTGCATGTAGGTTGGCTACTTTAGATTAACAAGGGAATTACAATGCATTTGCTATTTATGGGGCATTCGGTTTTACAAGATTGAGAAGTCTTCTAGAACACTTGTACCGACATTCTGTATTTTATAAAATATAGGAGGACATCTACTGTAGATAGTGCTGCTAAGAAAGATTTAAAATGAGGCTAATTAAACAAGGAACTGTTTTTCACTTTTTGCTTTTGGAACTGTTAAAACATGAAAAAAGGTAGCACTTTGATGCAGACAATTGATGAAATGTTGAAATAATGCCAATTATAATAACAGTAGCTGTTAAACATCCAAGTTCCATGAACTTTATATGTAATAATCCATTAAATCTTCACACCAAAATGCAAATTTAGCACATGAAGAAACAGAGGTATACAGGTCATGGATTAAGGATGTCATAGAATTGGGATTTGAATCTAAAGCTAACTTTAAGTCTCATACTCATTTCTCTAGGTCAAGCTGCTTCTCTGGGGGGGGGGGGGTGGAAAGAATCCATGATTCTTCTCAGCTGTAGAAAATATCCAAGGTAGGGAGAGCAGGATTTTTCTTAAATCCAGTTCTTCTTTGAGAAGGAAAAAGTAGGATGGATGTGGGGCTGAAGAATCACAGCTTCTCACATGTAGGGTCAAGACAGACAGAGAGCTCACACACAAGTCAGGAAGATAGTATGCCTGGCCAAATTACACCCCCCCATTTCAGTAGCTTTCAAATTCTTTTGACTATAGCACAAAAGTAGAAATGCATTTAAAAATAGAGGTGAAATTCATACAACAAAATTAAGCACAGTAAAGTGCATAATTCAGTGGCATTTAATATAGTCACAATGTTTGACAACCACCAATGCTCTTTACATCCACATTTTTTATCACCCTCAAGCATATTTAATTCTAATTAAGCTGTCACTTCAAATTTCCTGTGCCCGCTACCCCTCAAAGCCATAAATCTGCTTCTGTGGATTTACCTTTTATAGACATTTTGTATAAATGGAATCACACAGTGTGAGAACTTTTATGTCTGGCTTCATTCATTTAGCTTTTGAGCTTCATTTACTTGTCGCATGTAAAATGCTTCCTTTCTCTTACATGACTGAATAGCAAGTCAGTGTGTGTGTGTGTGTGTGTGTGTGTGTGTGTGTGTGTGTACACATGTTATCTCATTTATCCATTCATCTGTTGGTGACTTTTATTTTTATTTCCATCTTTTGATAATTGCAAATAGTAATGCTGTAAATATCTTTGTATGAGAATTTATTTAGAGCCTCCCTGGTAGTGCAGGGTTAAAGTCTCAGCACTATGAAGCTATCACCAGCCATTGGTACAAGAGTTCAATCCTTGGCCAGGGAGCTGACCCACAGGACACAGGAAACCTGTCTCCCTGCAACTCCCCCTGCAGTATATTTCAGTAAATCTGCCTATTTTGCTCCCTGTTCCATCTCTGGTGGTGGCCTATACCCCAGTTCTTGTATGCATAAATAAATACAAATAAACCTTTTAAAAAATAATTTTATTTAAATGTTTATTTTCAAATCTTCTGTGTCTACATATAAGATTAAATTATTGTATCATATATCAATATTTAACTTTTTGAAGAACTACCAAACTGTTTTTTTACAGTATTGTACCATTTAGCATTCCCACCAGTAGGAAAGTTCCAACTTAGTCACATTCTTGCCAACACTTGTCATTTCCCATTTTTTTTCAAAAAAAAAAAAAAGCAATATGTAGAAAAAAGCAAAAAGCAAAATGTAGAAAAATATGTTAAAAAATTACTTGCATTACAATGTCGTATACACACATTCAGCAAAAAGATAACTAAAATAAAAGCTTAAAAATAATATTGTACTCTAATATTTTCTAATCAGTCTCAGTGTAATTTGTTCTATTTAATTTTAATTAAAAATGTGGTTGCCGCTCAATAAAATTGATTTCATTATGCTCTAACCGGTCATGTTTGAAAAATATTGCTCTATTTTGATATATAAGCTTTTATGTAAAATAGGAATGATTTTCTTTTGTGGTAAGATACATGTTATATACAGAAAATATAATTAATAATCACAATTTATATTATTAGCAGAGATATGTAAGAACTCAGTATTACTCAGAGTGTTGGTCCAAAGATTAGAAAGCCAATGTTAGAACTTTTTTTTCTGGAACTTTGTGCCTTAAAGAAATACTTTAAAATACATCTTCTGCATCTCAGAAATCTATAACCTAAAACTCAAATGGATAGCAATGAGCAGCACCCCAAGATGGGGGATTGTGCTGAGGTTATGGTAATAGAGTAATGGATGCAGTTACAGACTGAAAACAGTGAAATGCTGTAAGCAGTGAACATACTTAGGTGCTTCCACAGGAGACTGATTTAAGAGAATTATCAATAATAGTTACTTAATAGTAGTGGCCAGTCAGCCACATTCAATATCTGCTTACTATATGCCAGGCATTGCTTTGAGCTTCCTCCTACAAATGAGTAAATCAAATTGCAAGGTAACTTGGTATCAAGTAATTTCACCAAAATTCTTTCTCTGGTAAATTGCAAAATTAGGTCTGTCTGTTCCTTGGACCTGAATGCTTAATCATTGCGTTGTACTGTACTCATTGTTTAAGTAAGATAGAAATCAAAACTTTAAATTAGTCTGTATGAGCAGCTACATTTTCTATAGCATTGGATATTCTTACAAATTAAATGCTCGTTTAAATATCATCAGTGAAGAAAAAAGTGTAACGTGTTGCACATTTTTGTGGAAGCAAGGATCAGCCATTTACTTTGAAGTCTTTAAATGAAAAGAAGTTTTGCAGAATGTATGTTCATGCATGTAGATAGGTGTGGGTGTGGGAATGCATGCATTTGTATATACAAGCTTCAAAGAGACACCAGCTCCCTAGCAGTGGTAAAAGGGTGATTGTTCCAGAATGTATAGGGAAACCAAGGATAGATGAGACCATTGGCTTAGCTCTCAGAGTAAGATCAATCACTTAAGTACTGAACCCCACACTGACATTAAAAATCCACATCCCTGGGATTGAGAGCCTGCTCATTTGTAGGACAGGGATAGGTCTAAATCCAACCTATGATTTTGGACAAGTGTAACTTTCCATCACATGAAGAGACATAAGTTTCAGCTGGAGTTATTAGGGAACTGGGAGACTCTTGTTTTAACATATCAGATCTGTGTGAGAGTCCAGGTAAGTGAATATAAATGCCCGAGAGAACTTTCTGAGAAGTAAGTCACCAATTCTTGTCTTCCAGGCCAGAAACTGAGTCAACATAAGGAGAAGTAATGTAGGTAAAAAGGGGGTGCTTTTCTCCTCTGTCTGTCCCTTAGGAAGACTTCACGATTGGAAATCTCTCTTCTGAGGGCTGTCTGGGATGCTCTCCAAAGTCTGTGTTTCTGATGAACTGTGCTTGCCAGACTGAACAGCCAGTCTCCTCTTAGGAACTGGGTAAACCGGGCTAATCAGAAACAGGCCCATCTCATCTGACAGGCTGTTTTCAGCAAGGCTGGGAGCACAACCCTGACCTTGGCTCACAGACAGCATGTGGCAACAGTCAGATTATGCTTGGCTCTATCATGGTAAGGGAGGCTCCATGTCTTCATAACTGAAAAAGGGACTTTGATACAAATCCCTTACAAATTGCTCTCTCTATAATGTGCTCCTGAATGAAAAGGAACTGATGGGTTTTAAAGGTTTGACTCTTACATTATTAATGCAGAATGACTTCCTGCTGACAAAGTCCAATTTTTATGAGATTTCTTTACTGAAGCTGTCTTTCTCTGCCATCAGTGCTCAAGTACAGCATGCATCCACTTTAGACTGTGGACTCTGTGGCCTCTCTGCTGGCAGGGTGCTGATCCCCAGAGTGACCAGAAAAGCCCCTGAAATCACTTGCTTCCATCCTGTGAACCTCTCTATAGGCTTCAGATTACCTGCGTCTCCACAGAATAAGTTCAGTGTGTCTTCTCTGGGTAGGAAACTCTTTAACGGTATGGGGAGAAAAGTTCCCAGTCCCACTTCACAGATACCCAGAAGTGTGCAGAATTCTCTCATGCTGCTTTCAACTAAAAGCTCAAACATAAACCAACAAAGACTCACAGAGAGAAAGATCAGGACCCAGCCCTGTGAGCAGATATGAGCCATGAATTCCTGGGAAATGCCATCGCTTAGCAAATCTTTTTGAGCTCAATAGGTCTGTTTTCTATAGTTTATACTCAGAGCTGGGGCTGTGTAAATTCTCAGATTTTTCAAATATGAATGAGAATTCCACGGGGCTGTTTTGTGTGACTTGTTCATTCTAGATCAGTTCTTTTTCAGGATTTCTTCCGATTTTTCCCCTCTCAATCATATCTACTTCAGGAAGTGTGGAGAGAAAAGAGCCTGCTGGGAAAAGTGTAAGGAGTGATAATGACAGGCTCTTATGGAAAAATCCTGGGGCAAGATTTGGAGTTTTCTGTTGAGCTGACATTAGATTGCCTGTCCTGAGGGGATTGAAGTGTCTTGTTTTTCTAAGTGTCTTTTCATTTGTGTTGAAACAGGGGAAAATATGACATCTAACCCTTTTTTCCTGAGAAAATAATCACCATCCTCCATGCTTTGCCAACAACAGTCCCCCACCCCCCTTTTTTTTCCATTTATTAAAGCAGCCTAGCCAGGGTGTTTGTTTGATTTTGCTTTTGGACCTGAAACTCTTTGTGGGTGCAAGTGTGTGTGGGTCTTTGTGTGCTGAATACATTTGCATAGTAATATAGGGAGGTAATAGTATCAGAGGTGAAAAAAAATGTCACAACCATTTATGGAGGAGTTATTCATTTGTATTCCCCAAACCTTTTATATCTTTGTTTTTCATGTTGCATTAATGGTCAAAAACATACTATTTTCATATTTTTGTACATTGATTCATTTAAAAGATGGCATCTATTTGAAACTATTTTCTTTCAAGTTAATCATTTCCTTATAACAATGTGTAGAGTACATCTACTTACTTAACGTGATTTTTCCAAACACTGTTTTAATTTACCTGCTAAAAACAAATAGCAAGAAATCAGGGAGAAGTGGGGTGAGAGGATGAAAGAAAAACCTGCCCTTAAAATTCTGAAATAAAAATGGAGTCAAACATTACAAAAATCATTCTTTATTTTCTGTGTTTGCTGACTGCTCTTTGTGAAGCAGTATGGAACATTTTCATGCTATCTTGGAGAAGTAGCATATTCCAGGGTAGATTCTGATTTCTGTGGCTAATTAAGTTCCTGGTTGTGCTAGTGAACTATAATTTTACAAGATGCCACCATTGAAAAAAAGTGGGAAATAAGTATGGAATCATTTTGCATTATTTCCCACAATTACATGCGAGCCTATACCTATCTCAAAAATAAAACACTTAATTATTATTATTTTTTTTTAATTTAGAAAAATAATAAAAGGGAAAAATCGGGTCCTGCCTGGTGGTGCAGCAGGTCAAAGCACAACACTAATAAGCTAAAGTCACTTCAGCATGAGTTCAATCCCTGCCCCGGAGGTGATTCCTGTGGTGTGGCAGACCTCTCCTGACCCTCCCACTGCTCCCCTCAGCAGTGTACTCCGTTGATCTGCCTTTTCTGCTCCCCACTCTGTCTCTGATGAATGCTTTCATCGTCCCTGCACCTCTGCCCAGTACCCCAGTTCTGTCTGCATAAATAATCTTAAAATAAAAAGTAGTACTTAAAAAATAAAAGATTTAACAATTTTCATTGAAAAATGACATTTGAAAGTAACAAATTTTCACTAATTATTTTATAAATTATCAATGTTTTCATAGTACCTAAAAATAACAGAAAATAGATAGACTACTTTTTAATTTGTGAATTCAGAGACTATTATAGGTATATTAAACCAATAACCTAAATTATAATGGGAAACATGAAGGTAAGTTTTTACTTATTTTTATGTAATTTATGTTGAAAATGTATTTTACGCCAACTGGCAACATTGAGCTAAATGGAAATTTTCATTTGGTTGGAAGCACTGGAGGATTTAAATAAACCGTCAACCTTAGTGACTACAGAAAAAGCCTCTGCTAGTATGTAGAACAAGTATGTTTGCTTTTCAGGGATAGGAAAGAGTTATAAGAGTAACTACCAATACTTCAGAGTGAAATGTGTGTTTGAGATGAAAAATCTACCTGCATGTTTAACTAACCATTTTGACTGCAGTGGATATAGAGGTTGTGAGGGGGAAAAGCATCTATCTATCTAATCTATCTATCTATTTATTTATTTATCCATCCATCCATCCATCTAACTTTCTTATGTTATCCAGATGTTACTTTTTAACTTTTTGTTTTGAAATGATTGAAGCATCTTATTTCACATATGCATGTGTATATATATTTATGCATATATTATTATAATTACACAAGATGGGTTGAATGAAATAATACAGGAAGACCCCATGTACCTTTCTTCAGTTTCTCAATGGTAGTAATGTCTTGCATAATATAGAACAAGATCATAGAAGAATTATTCAGGAATTATTATTCAGGAAAAGTGATGAATTTTAAGCTAATGAAGCTATGATTTAAAAGTTGTTAAACATAATTTAATATATCAAGTAATTATTTCTAAAGCTTTCTTCTAATTTCCCAAATAATTATTTCTAAGTTTCTTCCTAATTCCTCCACACATTCCTTTCCTTTCTATGTTTTTACATTTTCTCTCTTTTTTTAGGATGCATTAAGCCATTATGATAGAAAAAAAATTCTTTGATGTTTTTCTACATGCAGTTATGTCAGTATGAAAATAAGAGACAGATTATTGTGGCAAATTGTCAGAGATCAGGCTGCATAAAAAAGTACTAATTAAGTCCTTTGTGAAAGACACTGTACTACCAAACAGCCTGTCAAAATGTTTGAGATGCTTTAAATCCCTAATACAAGACAGCAAAGCTATATGGACAACTTGAGAGTTGATTTAATGTGCTTTTTCTAAGGTTTGAGAAAGTGGTGATTTAAAAGGCAAAGGGTTTCCCTTCAAAATATTTTATTTAAGAAAAATGGCATGTAGCAGGAGATTGGGTCTCATTTCCATCCAGTTCAGGTTAGACATCAGGCAGGTCTAGGCCCTGGCAGCTGTCCACAGGGCAGAATAGTTCCTCAATAAAAAAGAAATTGGCATTGACAGTATTGAGTGGAATAACACTTGCAAGAGGGAAGTGACAGTGTTGAAGTCATTAGGGTGTCCATTCTATTTGAATATACTAGTAAACCTGAAATAGTTTAAGCAACAAATGAAGAAATGATCTGGATTATAGTTATAATGGATTGAAGTGGGTACAAGAAAAAGCAAGGTCATCATGAAAGAAAGAATGGTGATCTATGTGAGAGATGGTAGCTAAGGTAAATGATATCATTGGAGATGGGGATAAAGTCCACATTTGGAATATTTTTTTTTTGTCAAATTTATAAGATATGGTGGTTGCTTTATAGAGGAAAATACCTAAAACTGTCTCTGAACTTCTGGTGAGAATGCCCATTTTGATTTAGTTATCATTTAATGATAAAGAAAAGGAAGTGTTATCTATTAATAAGAAGACAAAAGACAGAACTAACTGATGGGGAAAATAAGAATTCAACTTTGATAGTGAGTTTCAGAAGCCAAGAGGCATCTAAGTGGAGATGTCAAGTACCTTGTTGGAAAAGAAGGAAGAAGGGAAGTCTGGATCAAAGTGGAAAGTGGAACTCTGCTGGTGAGAATGCAAACTGGTCCAACCACTATGGAAAACTGTGTAGAGGCTACTCAAACTACTAAGAATGTAGCGTCCATAAGACCCAGCAATTCCACTCCTAGTAAACTAATCAAAAGACAAAAAGACTTTAATTTAAAAGGATGTCTGAGCCCCTATGTTTATTGCAGCACTACTCACAATAGGTAAGATATGGAAACAAACCAAATGCCCAAAAATAGATGACTGGATCAAGCAGATGTGGTGTATATACACAATGGAATACTACTCAGCAATCAAAGAAAACAAATTCATGCCATCCACAACAACATGGATGGAACTGGAAAGGATTATACTCTGTGCAATAAGCTAGAGGAAAAAGAAAAACTATCAAATGGTTTCACTTATAGGAGGAATGTAGGGGAACCAAATAAGGGACCAGAAAAAAATATGTAATAAATTACAAAACAAAATTGAAAGGCAGCTCTTAATCAGAGGCACTCAAAAAGGTAGAGGGAGGAAGAGGAATCAATACAGGGAAGGGAATGAATTCTTACACAAGGGACTGCGGCAGTGGTGCACGGGTGAATTGGTGGTGGGAATTTCTCCTGAGAGGAGAAAGCATGAATTGTATAAAAAGGAAGAATGATGTAAAATATATTTACGAAAAAAAAGAAAACACACAAAAAGAAGAAGGTGGAGAGAGAATGATTCCCCTGTGTCAAGGGAAGAAAAAGAAGACTCATAAATGACTGAAATCAAAATGTTCCTTTGCCCAGGCAATTTTGTTAGTCCTGTATAAGAGAAGTCAGACTGCAGTGGATCTCATAGTTATTTCAAAGTACGGAGATGAAGAGAGTATCTTTTGCCTATGAAGGGAAAGGAGGAAACTAAGAACAAAGGCAAGATAAATATTGGAGAAAGAAATAGTAAAAATTGACCCTCCCCTTGGGAAAAATGTAGATATTAGCACAGTGGTTCTTAAATTTGACTGTACGTTAGAGCCTCCTGGGGTAAACTTTAAAATTCTAATGGCCAGATTTCCTTCAGTTAGAATACATTCAGAACTTTTGCAAAGTGGGACCCTGACATTGGCATTAAAAAGTAAAAGACAAAAAACTGCACAGGTAAGTCTGGTGTGCAGGTGTGTTTGAGAATCAGTGTAGTGACTATGTTTTAAAATCAATTGAGCAAGTTCTAATTCAAAGGTCTGCACTGAGGCCCAAGGCACCCAATTTCTAGTAAATATCTTGATGTCACTGCTGCTGCTTTTGGAGCTACAGTACATGGGAATAAAAATTATCTAGAAAGAAAATGATTTAGAATAGATGCAGAACAGGGTTAAGCTCAAGAAAAAGAATGAAATCCCAATCACCTCTGGGGGGATTGGCATTGTTAGGAGGTAGGAGGATATCATAATTAGACAAGGGAATGAGTGGATTATCTATTTGGTGGGTGGGACAATAAAGGTATTATGTCCCAGTGACTGTCACAGATTTCCTTCACACATTTCTTCTTTTTCGTACTCTGTCATCTCAGACTGATCTTAGGGGCATCATTCTGTTTTTTTTTTTTTAAGTTTTATTTATTTATGCATACAGAGCTGGGGTACAGGCCAGAGGTGCAGGGGCAGTGAGAGGATTCACCAGAGACACAGTGGGGGGCAGAACAGGCAGACTGACAAAGTGTACTGCTGAGGGGAGCAGCAGGCAGGACAGGAGAAGTCTAACCCACCGTGTGGGTCAACTCCAGGTTGGAGAGCGAACTCATGCTGAAGTAGCTTTAGCTTTTCAGTGCTGTGCTTTAACCTGCTGCACCACCAGGGAGGGCTGGCATCACTTATTTTTGTGAAGATGAAGGCTGTGGTACCTGAGGGTCTGATAGATCATCTCATCTGAGCAGTCTTGTATTACAGAGCAGGGCAGGAGTTTCTCATGAGGGTGAAGTGCAGCCTCTTATAAAGGTAGGTAGTTTTGAATCTCTGGGTGACTTTCATGGTGATCTCTGCTGTGCCTTTGCAAAGTTAAGGTTAGCCTGAGTCGCTGTGGGGGTAGGCTGACTTGGCTGAATGTGCAATGTAGAAACAGGAAATGAAACACAGACAATCTGAAATGGTCCTGCAGAGAACATTATGAACAACCTGTTCTCTTAGCTGAGCACTTGAGGAAAATCCTTTTTCCTATTTCTGGGACTGTTTGAGGAAAATAGTAGTCACTGTCCAGACTACTATAATAATATTACCTTTTACTGAGCATTTATTTTTCACATCAGTCATTGTATGTGGCTGATCTCAATATTTCTTTACAACAACTGTATCTCATAGGTATAATTCTTATTTCTGTTTCATAGATGTGTAACCTGAGACTTAAAGTGGTTAAAGAACTTGCCTCAAATCACATTCTTTTTTTTTTTTTAAAGATTTATTTATTTATTCATATAGAACTGGGGTATAGCCCAGAGGTGCAGGGACAGTGAGAGGATTCACCAGAGACAGAGCAGAACAGGCAGACTGATGAAGTACACTATTGAGGGGAGCCGCTGGTGAGACAGGAGAGGTCTGCTGCACCATGTGGATCACCTCTGGGGCCTGGGATTGAACTCTCATTGAAGCAGCTGTGGCTCACTCGCAGTGCGGCACTTTAACCCACGGCACCACCAGGGAGGGCCTCAAATCACATTTTTTTCAAGTGGTAAAACCAATATTGAAAATCAAGCATCTGACATAGGCCTGATGTTGCTAACTACTGTAGTGTGTAGTTTTCTCTACATGTGTCTAGAGCAGTACAGACTGTGCTGTGCTCAGTGTTTTACTCACTTTATCACCACTGGCTACATCTGTAGTTACCAAGTGGCCCTCTGTGCACTGTCTGTGAGAACTGAATAGAGAATCACAGTAAAGACTAACACTCCTGCTAAAGTATTGTTGTGAAGAAGTGCTGTCCTCTGTATCTGAATCAGGAATAGTATGCCTTATACTAGAGTCTGTGAAACTGTGACCAACTAACTCAGCTGCCTTTTTAAAAGTGAGGTAAAATATAAGCCTCATCACAGTATTCTATTGCTACTATTAACCTCCGTTGCCTGGACAGGTAACTTCAAGTTCAGAAAGGTCACCTGTGGGCAACAAAAGGAAAGGTGGGATTTAAATTCATGTCTGCCTAAATCCAAAGCATTTGTGCCCAGACCCACTCCTTCATGACAGTAGAAATCATTTAAAATATCTTCTGTAAGTCATCAGACGAATATAGTGATCCAAATTTTGACAATTAAAGTTTATGAAAAATAATTATCACAACTGTTACAATTTTTTGTATGTTCACTGAATTAATTTTCAGACTGCATTTTCTTCTAATAAGTAAGCAACAGAAAAATCATTAACTTATCATATACTACCCAGATGGAAATTTTAGTATAATTGAATTTCTTTTTTCCCTTGAGATACACTGTGAGTGTTTCATAGATTATGTAAATGTAGAACTTTTTGTGAGTTACCCCTTTTAATACATTCAGGAAAAATATATTAACCTCCTTCCCTATGGAGAGAAGCAAAAAGATGATCAACCGGCTCTCCCTGGTGATGCAATGGATTAAAGTGCAGCACTAAGAAGCAAAAGCCACTTCAGCATGAATTCAATCACAGCCCTGGAGGTGACCCACATGGTACCGCAGACCTCTCTTGACCCACCCGCTGCTCCCCTCAGCAGTGTACTTCATCAATCTGCCTGTTCTGCTCCCCACTCTGTCTCGGGTGAAGCCTCTACTGCTCCTACACCTCTTGCCTGTACCCCAGTTCTATATATACAAATAAATAAATAAATCTTAAAAAAAAAGATAAAACTTATTGAAAGGAAAATTTGGGATTTTATGTGACTTCTCAAGAATAGCAGACTTGGAAGGAGGTAATGAATATGTTGAAACAACTGCCCCAATTCTGATTTGAGAATAACAAACAATTTGAGAACAAGATGAAAATGAAGGCCACATAGGATAACAAGCAGGCTCCCTCTGTTATGGAACCCAGCTTTTTGTCAAATGATGCCATCAGTAGTTTTTCATGTATTGATACTTGAGGTTGTACAAGCACTACATCTACTACTGGTTGTTTGTGATTCCAGAACTCAGTGTTCAAGCCAGAATCACACATCCATCCCCAAATTTAGTAAGCAAACCAAGTTTTTAATCTTGTTTGGGAAGGTTTAATTCTCAAATTCAAGAGGAGGCTATTTCTTAATTGCACAGATAGAGAACCATCATGAAACTAAAATATGTCAAAGCTCTGGTTTTTCTTAAGTTTTACATGAAAAATGCATACTACTCATGAATAAATGCATTATGTCTATGTTTCATTCTTGTGATACACCAGTCAAACCACTTAGTCTTCATCAAGAGAAAGCTATGCAAAAAAAAAAAAAAAAAAAAAAAAAAGTGATGCTCAGCTCAGTCATGTAAACAAGTCAAGCAAAAAACCTCAGAGTTTACTGAGAATGTATCTTGATTAGAGCAAATTTCCCACATAAAGCAACAGTTTTTTTTTTTTTAAAAAAAGATTTATTTATGCATACAAGAACTGGGGTACAGGTCAAAGGTGTGGGGGATGAGAGGATTCACCAGAGTAGGGAGCAGATCAGACAGATTGACTTGTATACATTGCTGAGGGGAGCAGTTGGTGGATCAGGAGAGGTCTACCTCACCATGTGAGACACGTCCCTGGTGGAGAATCAAACTCAATTTGCAGTAGCTACTGTTAACTTCATAGTGCTGAGCTTTAATCCACTGAACCACTAGGAAGGGCCTAAGCAACAATTTTTTAATTGAAAAGAACTAGCAAGGATAATGAATGCTGATGCTATAAACATAAAGGAGTATTTGACTTAATTGCATAGTGATCAACAGTTGTGTCCAGTGCAACAAAGGTTACATTGTGCTCTAAACAACTAATACATTGCTTCATATTCCTGGTTTATCTTCCATTCATAAGACCAGAAAGGAGATAACAGATTGGGCAAGTTTATACAGGGCAAACACTTCACCCACAAAGATCTTAAGGTAGTAATAAAAAAATGTTTTTTGGAAATACTTTGTTAGGGATTCATCTTCCTTATGGACTTTTTTTTTTATTACAAAAGTTTATTTTTACATCATTTTGTACTTTTTTTTTCCATCTTGATTGTAACCCCCGTGGGTTTCCCATCACCAAATCACCATGTGCCATCACCATAAACCTGTGCATTTCTCTCCACCTCCCACCCCCCCGTTTTTGATCCCATTCCCCACTCCACCCCCACAAAATGTCTCTGGTATATGGTTGTTCATTATTTTTGTTATTTTCT
>NW_004567117.1:6567411-6600205 GCF_000260355.1 Condylura cristata | reverse complement strand
GTGGTCACCTCCGGGGCAGGCGGGAATTGAACTCATGCAGAAGCGGCTTTAGATTCTCAGTGCTGTGCTTTAACCCGCTGCGCCACCAGGGAGGTCCCGGACTCCAAATTTTTAAAAATTAAAGCTATGTAAGACTTTCTATGGCTACCTAAATTCATCATCATTGACAAACAGGTTTCTATCAGAGAGAACAAAGGTAAAAGTTTAACCAACTGGAATTCAGGTGATAAAAATGCCAAAGTGTATATATCTAGAAATTCACACTCTAACTCAGAGTTAAAATCATCTCTCTCTGTATCACATTGTGTTTGTGTGATTAAGGACTCTTAGTGGGACTCAGGACTCCAACATCCTTCTAAGCAAGTAAATATACTTGAAATGACTAATACTATTGCGAGAACATGAAGACTTCAACTCACATCAGTCTAAGACTATATATAGATGCAGATGTCTCTCTGTCTGGGTGTCTAAGATGAATTATTGTCATTTTCCTGGGATTGCAGCTCTAGAAATTCAAAAACACTGTTCTTTATTACCTGATTGTTCTTGGAGTCACTATACCTAAGGGCAGACATTTCAGGAGCTTGTTGGATCAATATTCTTTCTGGATATTTTGGACTATCTTAGAGGACATTTTAGAATCTTAGAAGTTATGCAGAACCTCCATAATACAAATGATAAAAAATAGTATGGCACTATGGAGAAGCAGGGGTGTAGGCTTATGCTGTGTGGGCAAAATAAGACAGTTATAAATAATGCTGGATGTACTTGTCCTTGGATGAGAGCACTGTGTTCATTCAGCAATTTCTAGAGTGAAATGAGGGTAGATGTACTCAAATTATGAGAGAACTTTTTTGAAAGAGATTAATTTTTCATCTCAAATCAATTATCAGATGTATGCCTACACAAGAATACACAGAACATTCTGCTTTAACAGTTGCAGATGTGCATATAAAAAGAAAGTAAACACTTCTGTATCCATAAAGTCCTTTTTCCTTATTACAGTCATGCTTGCATTCTGAGTTCAAATCAATGCAAAAGGTATTCCTAAATGCAGAAGTTAATCAAAAAAGGTGTTTATCTGGAGTCTACAAAAAACATAATTCCAGAAATCTATTTAAAAAAAAACATTTATTTATGCATAAAGAATAATTAAGGTAGAGGCCAGAGGTGTGTGGGATGAGAGAATTCACCAGGGACAGAGTGGGGAGCAAATTAGGCAGATCTACTGAAATGCACTGCTGAGGGGAGTAGCAGGTAGGTCAGGAAAGGTCTGCTGCTCCATGTGAGTCACTTCCCAGGCAGGAATCCAACTCATGTTGCAGAGGCTGTGGATCAATTCATAGTGCTGTGCTTTAACACCATTGTGCCATCGGTGTGTGTGGTGCGGCCGGGGGGGGGGGGAGCTAATTTGTTTTCTTTTTAATTTTTTAAAAATTTTACAAATGAGTAAGCTATGAGCCATAAAGATTGGGGAGGGAAAATAATATTTTAAATCTATTCAATGGCATAGATGAAGCTAAATCCTGACACCCCAGTTTAAACTGGTCTGATCCCCAGTTTAAAGCTTTCCTTTAAAAAAAAAAAATAAAAACAAACAAACAAACACAAATTTTAGCTCACCAAAATTCTTCATTTTGTAAAGAATATTATGTAATTTGAATAAGTTGCTATGTAGGCTATGAAGTCCAATGAATTTCAGTGTCAAAATTTGGATTCCTTAGACACAGGGAAATCATCTAAAGCTAAGTAGTTTTTCCTTGATTAATCAAGTTGAAGTTCTCCTATTAACACCATTGACCTTCTTTACATGATGACTTTGCAAGCAATTCCCATCTTTTCAGACTATAACTATCCATATTTGATATATCTAGTAGATAAAAAGAAATATGAGGCTTTATAGAAAGCAAAATGAGAAAGAAGCAGAAGCTGTCTTTCTATTGTCAGAAAAGAAAAACATCGATATTGCAGAATATCAGGGTGGTCCTCTTGGGCCAGAGTGTAAAAAACAACTGCATCTCCATGGTTTCACTTCTGCCTACACGATTAGAACACTAGAACTTGCACTAACTTGCTTCATAAAGAAGTGCTTTTCTGATCTTCTCATGAGCTTTAGTCTTATTTGGGATCTCTATTGCTTTTGAGTGGTAAACACTGAAAAAAGACCTCTTGGAAATGGAAGACCAGGGGTGTAACTATTCCTGAAATTCAGAATATTCTTTTCCAAATTTTTGTTTTAAAATATGTGTTAAAGACATGAAAATCTGGTGCATTTGAAGAATTTAAAGTCTGATGGCTGTCATGCTGTTTTACCTCACTCATGTAGAGGAAGACAGCTCCCTCCATTGCCCTATATTGTTTTAATCTTTTTGCTTTAGGGAGATTCTGCCCACCTCCCAAGATTCTCAACTGATCTCAGAATACAGCCCCAAAAATTATGTCTCCAACAAGCTCCAGAAAAATCTGTCTGTGGGAGTAATGACTCTAAGACCAATTAGATATTGAATATCTGTGCTTGACAATGGTGTCAAACTAGAAATTAGCAACAAAAAGAAATCAGGAAAAGTCTTTAATAGATGGAGATAAACAACACATTACTGAATAACTATTGGATTAATTATAAAATTAAAGAGAAATTTAAAAAAATACTTGAGGACAAATGAAATTGAGGACACATTTTATAGGTCTCAGTATTTATGGGACAAGGACCAGTAGTACTAATATGAGAATATATCAACACTGCCTCAAATTATAAAAAAAGAAAAAAGAAAAACTCAAATAAATAATCTTGCCTCTGACCTTAACTAACTAGAAAAAGGTAAATAATCAAAGCAAAACATAGCAGAAAGGAGGACAAATTAAAACATAAACAAATGAAATAGAAATAAAAGATAGTCCAAAACCTGTTTCTTGAAATATAAGATAGAAAAATTTCTAGCTAGACTGATACTGAAAATAAGGGAGAAAACTCAAGTAAATAGAATTGGAAATGAAAGTGTTGGGTCCTTTGCCTGGACAGACCTCCCCACCTCCCCCACAGAATCATATGCACACTGTTGTGTGGAAACAAAGAATGAGCCATGGGTGCTGGAACAGAAAAACAGGAGGCAGGAAGTGCTCCTGCCTTGTGTTTGCTACCTTGTGTTCTTTGACCCCCATGTTATTGCATGTTATTGATGCACTTGCTGAGAGCTTCCGCCTACCCCCAGCCCCAGGCTCCAGGCAGAAGGGGATAAATAGAGAAGGAGAGAAGAATAAAGTGTGCCTTTGCTTGCTGACCAAGAAGTGTGTGCTTTAATCCTGACGTCCTTCGCTCAGACCATCTCTGCTGTCGTGCTGGCGCGGCATGAAAGAGAAGTTACAACAAGCATCTCAGAAATTCAGAGGACCATGAGATTATTATGAACATTTGTATACCAATAAGTTGAATAACCTAGAAGAAAGGAACAAATTCTTAGAAATAAATAACAATCCGACCTCATTCAGGAAGAAATGGAAAACCTGAATAGATAAATCAAAAGCATGGAAATTGAAACTGTCATGAAAATCTCCCCGCAAATAAAAGTCTGGTACTAGAGAGTTTCACTAGTAAGTTCTACCAAACCTTCAAAGGTGAATTGATACCTAGGCTTTTACACTTTGTCAAGAGAGAGAAAGAGAGAGGAGTAATTCCAAATTAAATTTTATGAATGCAGCATTACTCTGATACCAAAATCAGATAACAATACTACTAAAAAGGAAACTACAGATTAACTGGGTGAACATAGATGGAAAAATCCTCATAAAAATGTTAGTAAACTGAATTTAACAATGCATTGAAAAGTTCATACACCATGACCAAATGAAATTTACTCCAGGGATACAGAATGGTTCAACAATTAAAAATCAATCAATGTATTTCACCACAACAACAAAGGAAAAGATAAATCTTGTGATCACATTAGTACATACCAAGAAATATTTGATTAAAACTTAACATTCATTTATGATAAAAACCTTAAAAATTTTGAGGATAAATGGAACATACCTCAATATATAGTAAACATGAGCAATATTATTCCAAATAATGAAAAACTTAAACCTTTTCCAGTAAGATCTGATACAAATATGTTCACTTTCACCATTTTTTCACTATATTCAACTTAGTACTGAAATCATAGCTAGAGCAATTAGGGAAGGGAAGGACAAAGGATTCCAAATTGGAAAAGAAGAATTGAACTGTCATTATTTTCACATGACATTATAATATACATTAATAATAATAAAAAAGAAAACCTAAAGAGTCCACTTAAAAAAAATCAAAATAACAAATTAGTTCAGCAAAGTGACAGGTTACAAATCAATATACAAAAATCATTTGTCTTCCTATATGCAAATGATGAACTAGAAGAGGAAGAAACCAAGAAAACACTCCCATTTGCAATCATATCAGAAAGAATTAAATACCTAGTAGTAATAGGAGATGAAGAACCTAACCTCTAAGATGTTGTTCTAAAAAAAATAAGACACAGAGATGGAAAGATATTCCTTACTTATAGGCTTAAAGAACTACCATTGTTAAAATGGCCATTATACATATAAACCAATATATAGATTTAATGTAATGTTTATCAAAGTTTTGATGGAATTCTTCAAGATAAAACAAAGATTACTGAAACTGATATAGATTCATAAAAGTCCCAAATACCCAAAGCAATCCTGACAAAAAGGAAGAAAGGTGGGGTCTCACTACCAGACTTCAACCTGTATTACAATGCTATAATAAAGCAGTGTTGTGCTGGAACAAAAGCTAAAACACAGACCAATGGAATAGAATTGTGAGACCATTAAAAAAAAGAAAAAAAGAAAATCCTATAGGTAAGTTAATCTACAACAAAAGATCCAAAAGTATTCATTGGAGAGAGGAAATTCTCTTCAATAAAATGTTTTGGGAAGAATGAATAACTGAATGCAAAAGAATGAAACTACATCATTATCTGACATCATGCACAATAATTAACTCAAAAATGAATGAGAGACTTGGCTGTCAGATTGGAAACCATAAACTACACAGACAAAAATAAATGGAAAATGGAAAACACTCCTTGACATAGGCTTCAGAGATGTCATTTCTAACAGTAAGAAAAACAAAATAGAATTTAAGCAATTAGGACTACATCAAACAAAAATCTTTGCTCAGCAAAAGTAACTATCACTAAAACAAAAAGACACCCTTGTGAGTTGGAAAAAAATATTTTTACACCATCCATCTGACAAGGGGCTGATATCCAAGATCTACAAAGAACACATATAACTGAATGAAAAGAAAACAAATAACTCAATCAAAAAATGGGCAGAAGTGCTAAATAGGCACTTCTTCAAAGAAGACAAACAAATGACCAACAGGCACATGAAAAATTCTCATCATCACTTGTGGCTAGGGAAATGTAAATCAAAATCACAATGTCAGATACTACCTACCTCACACCTGTGAAAAGAGCTCACATCAAAAACACCAGAAGCAACAGTGTTGGTTAGGATGTAGAGTAAATGGAATCCTCTTACATTTTTTGGTGGGAATGTAGGTTTATATAACCATTATAGGAAAGAGTATGGAGGTTTTCAAAACTTCAAAAGCTGATTTACAGTATAACCTAGCAATTCTACTCCTCACCATTTACCCAAAGAATATAAAAACAGTAATTAGGAAGTATATATGCATTCCTATGTTCATTTAAGCACTATTTTTAATAGTCAAGTTATGGAAATAACCTAAGTACTCAACAGCAGATGAGTGGGTGAGGAAGAAATGGTATATATACACAATGGGATACTATTCAGTTATTAAAAAAAAAAAAAAAAAAGATAAACCCTTGACATTTTGGACAACGTGCATGGAACTGGAGAGGATTAGGCTGAACAAAATTAGTCAGAAGGAGAAAGACAAATACCAGATAGCGCCACTCAATATGTGGAATATAGAGAAATGAAACAAAGGGTCAGATAATGCCAAACAGATAACAAAACCTAGAAATCTTAGTGTAGGAGTGAGGTCATAAGAGGGGAAGGAAGGGAGAGATCAAAATGGGGGAGGAGTACAATGACCTATATTGACGGACCACACGAGTCTTGGTGGGGGGTTGGTGTGGTAAAAACACTGCATACTAGAAGAGAATTAACCTATATATCTGAATCACATAGAATGTTCTAAGCAATGTTACATCAGATAGACAGACAGATAGATGATAGATAAGCAAATTCAACACTGGAAAAAAGTTCTGTGCTTTGAATTTTCTACAGATATAGAAATTCCATCTCGGCCACCAGACAGACAGACAATATCTGTCTCAGAGTGACCTGTATGGATGCCTCTTCATGTTCTGGCCATTATGTTAGGCATTTCATGGACATTTCCTTGCCTAGTCCCTATAACAGGATGATGAATTAGACAACATTGTCTTCATTTTCTTGAAAGACCACTGCAGCCTTTGCATCTGATTGAATTTTAACTGCCAGACACATTGTCACATGTGCCGAAGGTCAAATGCCCTAATAGGTGTCTGTTTATGAGTGGTTTTACTTTTTCATCTTTTGGGTAGGCTTTGAATCCTCTGCTGACAAATCGTGCCGATGCTCAAGATGCAACTCAAGTTGAGCCAAACTAAGAGCATTTTTCAGTGCCTGAAAATTGAACGGAAGTGTATGACTCCACTGAGATCTGATCATCATCCCCAGAAGCATGTTCTGCCTTTTGCTTTAGAAAAGCAAATTTTTTTCATAACAATTAAGTTTACAAATTAGGGTTGGTTGGTAACAAAACTTTTTCTTCAGTTATTGTAATGATAAAACTTGAAAGGAAATGTATCCAAAACTAAGAAAAGCAAACCTTCCATGACTTGTTTAGTCTCTGGAATACTTGTTTGCAAAACACAAGCTTTAGTCTGCACATCCCTATTTTGGGTACCCAGTTAATTGTCTTAGAAAACATCTCAAAGCTGAACTGTTCCAGCTGCTTGTTTATAATTCTTCAATAATCTTCTGTTTGTGGAACATAACTTTCCAGGGGAACATGATGTTCTGCACGGTATGAAGAACAAAAACCCTGAAAATCAAGAAACCTCAGTTATCTTTCTCTTGAAGTGTGTCTAGGAGATGGACGGTGGGAAAGGAAATTAACATTTACTATTATTTCACTTAATTCCCTTAATCATCTGAAGCAAGTGTAAAAAAGATAAAAAAGTAAAACCACTCATATGATAATCATATGATTACCTCCATTCCCCAAGAAAAGAAAGGCTCAGAGAAGATGACTTGCTTGCCCTGGTTCCCTGTGTTCAGGGGGTGGTGAGGTGGGTGGAGTAGGGTGGGTGGGTGCAGGCTGAGACTTGGAGCTGACTCACATTCAGCACTGACTCCTACACCCTTGAGATGCAGGAGAATAAGAAGTTCTCTAAAACTCATGTTGATTGATCACCTTAAATGTTCTTATGAATTATAAGACATTTCAGCAAAGTATTTCCACTGATTCCATGAAAAACAAAGCAAAACAAAACCCTAAAATCTCTGCTATATGGCTGGATCAGTAGTAATCTAACCTCTTTTATTAGTTCCTTTAAAAAGTAAAAATAGGCCCTCCCTGGTGGCGCAGCAGGTTGAAGCATTGCACTAAGAGGCTTGAGCCAATTCCACATGAGTTCGATCCCCGCCTGCCCCAGAGGTGACCACATGGCGTGGCAGACCTCTCCTGACCCGCCTGCTGCTCCCCTCAGCAGTGGACTTCGTAGATCTGCCTGTTCTGCTTCCCACTCTGTGTCTGGTGAAGCCTCTCACCCTCCGCATCTCTGGCCTGTACCCCAGTTCTGTATGAATAAATAAATAAATCTTAAAAAAAAAGTAAAAATAAATATTGTCTTGTCTGTGTGAGACAGTTGGTACTTTATACACTAGCTTTATGCTCGAGATCTTTTCTCTCTTTTAAACAGATTTTATTTTCAGGTTCACAGCAAAAATGAACAGAAGATACTGTAGAGATTTCTTATACACTACCCATCCTTCCTCTTCCCTCTCCCAACATGTACAGACTCTTCCAGTAACAACACCCTACACAAAAAATAGTGCATTTGTTATTACTGATGAACCAATGCTGACAAATCAATATTAACCAAGGCCCATAACTGACAGTAGGGAATCACTTCTGATGTGGCATATTCTGTGGAGTTGGATAAATAGATGATGACATGTACCCACCAATAATAACTCATTTCACTGCCCTAAAACTCCTCTGTGCTTCACTTAACTGTATTTCCACAATCTTCTCTTCAAACACTGATGTTTTACTATCACCATTGTTCAGCCTTCCCCAGAATGCCAGGTAGTTTTAATCATGTAGTAGGTAGTCTTTTCAGATTGATAATTTCTCTAAAAACATATACTTAAGTATTCTGCATAGCTTTTTATGGTTAGATAGTACATCTGACTTTAGTGCTGAATAATATTCCATTATTTGGATGGAGCATGGGCTATTCATTCACTCATTCATCTATTAAGGTACTCCTTGACTGCTTCCTCCTTCTGGTAATTATGAATGAAGTTTGATGCAAACATTCATGTGTGTGTGTGTGTGTGTGTGTGTGTGTGTTTAAAGATTTATTTATTTATTCATACAGAACTGGGGTACAGGCCAGAGATGCGGAGGGTGAGAGGATTCACCAGAGACAGAGCGGGAAGCAGAACAGGCAGATCTATGAAGTACACTGCTGAGGGGAGCAGCGGGCGGGTCAGGAGAGGTCTGCCACGCCATGTGGTCACCTCCAGGGCAGGCGGGAATCGAACTCATGCGGAAGTGGCTTTAGTCTCTCAGTGCAGTGCTTTAACCCACTGCGCCACCAGGGAGGGCCCCGTGTGTGTGTGTTTTGTGTGTGTGTGTGTGTGGACATAAATTTTTAACTCAATTGGAGTTGAAAATACCAAGGAATATGATTACTGGATCTTGACAGAAGAGTTCAGTTAGCTTTGCAAGAGCTGCTTCCCATTGCAGCTGTATCATTTTGTGTTACCACCAAGAATGAATGATAGTTTCTCTTGCTCTGCATCCTCATCAGCACTTGATGGTGTTGGTGTTCAAGATTTTAGCCATTTTAGTAAATGTGCTGTGCTATCTCATTGTTGTTTTAATTTGCAATTCCTTAATGGCATATGATGTGGAATGTCCTTCGTATCTTCATTTGTCGCCTCTATATCTTCTTTGTGAGGTGTCTGTCAGATATTTTGTCCATTTCCCAATTAGGTTATTCATTTTCTTATTGTTGGGTTTTATGAGTTCTTTGTATATTTTGGGCAACAATTGGTTATCTGATGTCTCTTTCAAGTGTTTTCTCCCAATCTGTGGCTATTTTCTCATTCTCTCTAACGGAGCAGTAGTTTTAAATTTTAATTAAATCTAACTTGCCAGTTATTTCATTCATGAATTGTACTTTTGGTATACTAACTAAAATTTTTAGGATCACTTTAAATAACAAAATATGTATT
The DNA here is from genome assembly GCF_000260355.1 of Condylura cristata. Taxonomy (NCBI): domain Eukaryota; kingdom Metazoa; phylum Chordata; class Mammalia; order Eulipotyphla; family Talpidae; genus Condylura; species Condylura cristata. The sequence continues at coordinate 6,590,698 of NW_004567117.1, read as the reverse complement.
TGTGGCAGTCAGAATTCATTCATCCAGCAGTTCTGGTTAGATTCAGATAGCAGAGTTTTAAAAGAGTTTTCAGGCCCAATAATAACCTGATCTTAATTTATATAAGGCTTAGTAAAGATGAATTGATGGAAAGTGAGTGAGTTTCAGAAAACTGGCATCAATGCCTACTGGTTCGTTAGCTTTTCTGAGCCAGAAGGCAAAGGTGCTTTGAATTACCTCACAAGTAATCCTGTAAGGATGTGAAGTTAAACATTACATTTCACTAAGCCAAGTCAGCAGCAGCAGGAAGGCCAAACAACAACCTTATTTCAAGCTTTGACAGAATTGGAATTTTTCTTGCCATGCACATTTAAACATGTAATAGGTTTGTCATCTTAGTATCTGTCACACAGAAATGTCCCTTGCTGTACTTCTAATGGATGAGTTGCAAAGGCTGCAGAGAGTGAGTCATAATCAGGGACAGCTGCCACCAAAAACACAATCCTCTGAAGCAGGGAAAGTTGTTCATCCCCCTGGGGATTTGCCTATATAATTCTACTTGTCTTCTCTCCACTAACTGCCATCACCATTCCAGAGACTACCTCATAAGTTAAGGACAAAATCTGTAGAAAACCACTACAATATAGGTCCAGCCAACTAAATCCTTAGAGATATGAAATATTAATGTGATAGGAATTTCTATAATAAGAAGAAACAATTTGATATTTCCTGTATTACATAAGTTAGATATTAAAAAAAAAATTCTTAAGTTCCAGAACTACCCCCCACCTCTGTGTTGGAAAATTCCCTGAATTCTTTCCTATCAACTCAGTCTAATTAAACAAGTCATGGTTGAAATATATTTTTAATACAAATTGCAGCTTAGCTTTTTATACTGCTTCAATAGGAATAAAAACGGTGATTCAAAAGTGTCCTAGATGGTAGCACTAAGCAGTTATGTCCCTCTATTTCTGACTCATCAACCCAGTGCAATGGTAAGCAGGTCAATATGTGTGGCCAAAGAAATCTCTCCTTGCCAGTGAGAGGGACGATTTCCCTTCTCTAGATTAAAATTTTCATAGGGGACTACATCACTGATTAAAGTTAGGAAGACACAGACTGTCTAAATGTCAGTTAAGATTCTTTGGATGGCAAACCAGGTCAGTCAGCACTTGCAGACTTCATACCCATAAATAGTCTTGCTGGGGGAGAAACTTATTGAACCTCTAGCTCAAGTTAGAACACGTGGTGGGGGCACCATGTAATGGCTACCTTAAACCAGCTTTATTGAGGTATAACTGACACTTTAAATTGAATATATTTGAAATGCACAATGAGATGGTTTGATATACATCGCTAAATGATTACAACTATGTTAATTACCACATTCATTCACCTCATATAGATACCGATATTATGTGCAAGGCATGAACTCTTATAATCTACTTTTAGCAAATTTCAGGTACCCAATACTGTATTACAGCTATCGTTAGTACTATAGTTACATTATGGCCTCACAGCTTGTCTTATTATTGATGATTTGTACCCTGTGACCTCTTCATTACCCCACCCACTCCTGCCCACTACCATACTACTCTATGTCTATTAATTCACTTAAAAAAAAAAAAAGAGAGAGATGTTCTACATCAAAGTGATACCCAAATACCCAAACAAAATTTGCTCTGTCAGGCTTGTTTCACTTATCATAGTACCTTCCAGCTTTATCCATGTTGTTGCAAATAGCAGAGACTTAGAGTGTTTCCATATCTTTGGTATACTCTCCATAATATTGCAGTGAATGTGGGAGCACAGCTATCTCTTTGAGATGTTGATTTTGTATCCCTTGTATATATACCCAGAAATAGGATTGTTCATCCATATAGTAATTCTATTTAAAAATTTTCTGAGGAAATTCCATACTCTTTCCACAGTGACAGCACCAACTTTCATTTTCACTGATACCCAAGCTCTTTTTTAAATTCTTGCCAACATTTGCTCTTTCCTTGGTAACAGTCACTCTAACATATGTGAGATGGCATCTTATTGCCATTGTTTTGATTTGTATTTCCCTGATGATTAGCAATGTTGAGCACTTGTTCATATACGTGTTGGTCATGTATTTTTTTTTTCTCTCAAAAAATTTCAACTCGGATCCTTTGCCAATTTTTAATTTGGGTTATTTCTTTCCAATAATAGTATTGGGAACATTGGATATCCACATGCAAAAAAATTAAATAAAATAAAACTGGACCTCCACCTCATATCACATACAGAAATTAAATCAAGATGGATTAAATATAAGACCTAAAACCATAAAATTCCTAGAAGAAAGCACAAGGGAAAAAGCTCCTTTTGTTATCATATGAAAAGCACAAGTGACAAAAACAGAAATAGCCAAGTTGGGCTATCAAATGAAAAATCTTGTGAAGGAGACAAGTAAAAAGGTGACCTATGGAATGGGAAAACATACTTGAAAGTTATATATTTTATAAGGGGTTAACATCTAAAATATATAAAGATCTCATATGACTCAAAAAATAAGTAAGCCAGATCAACATATTCTCAATACAAAGGAACAAAAAAAATTTGTTCTCTGAACTTCCAGGCTAATTCTGATGGCCAACATTTTACACTCCTCCATTTCTTAACCTTCTGTCTATCTTGAACAATAATCTTCCAGTTAGCTTTTAGCTATTTTCTGTTCAAGTAATTGTTGTACTTAGAATTTTATTTACAATATTCAAAGAAATAAGTGACATATTTTTTCTTATACTGTAATATATTTTTTTTTGCTTAAAAGACTTTTAGAACTGTCAGAAACTACTAGCAAAATTTAATCTTGCAATGAGAAGTTTGAGAAAGACCTGTCCATTTCATCTGCATGGGAAAAATTATGAGGAGAATTTCTTTTTATTTATACTTAGGAGCCTTAGAAACTACTCATTTGCTTTCAAATACTCTCTCACACTTAAAATTCTTCTGAGTGAAGAGAAGAAGAATACTAGGCATAAGAAGAAGCTCCTTATCTTGAGTGGTCATTAATGGAATAAAAATAATAAAACTGAAAGTCAGTTTTATTAGCGACAACAGTCATAACCACACAGTGACATCAAGTTTCAACATTGTTAGTCAAACCTTGGTATTTCTCACTCCTAGGTCTTAATATAAAATTCAAGTTAAAAAGCACTGGAAGAGAAATTATGATTCATTGTTGCTATTCTTGTCATTCAAAACAGAAAGACTAATCTAGGGTTTGATATGGTCCTATCTTTCCATTTTCCTGTTTGTTAATTTAACTAGGTAGGATCTAAATAGTAAACCAGAGTGTCTCTATAGCACAAGAGGTCTGGTAGGGATGGAGCAAAGCCTTTCCTAAGGGGCGGTGGGACCTCTTTCAGATGTAGTCCTCCAAACGTGGATGGATAGCCTTTATTCCTATTAGCGACAATTTGAATTTTGCTTGTAGGAACTGCTAATGTTAGTACTCAGTGCGCTGTGTTTTTGTGGCCAGTTGGAGGTCTGATCTTAGGCTAACTTTGATACTCTCCCCCATTGTGTATAATTTAGGATCTCTTAGTTCTATATCTGTCATTGCTTTATTCTGACCCCTTTAGCACGTCTTTCATGCTCAGCTTGGTGTCCACATGTTCTTTTAATTTTTGTTCTTCAGTGAAATTTCTTACCCTTAAGTCCCTCTTGAGCGATTATCTTGTAGAATAAAATTATCTAGGGTGGAGCTTGTCTTTGAGAAATTTGTGTATCTACTGCTGTTCCCCCTTGCTTGTTCAGTTTCCACTAAACAGTCCTTTATAGGTAATCTTTCTTTCTCTATATAGTTTCAATAATCTGTCCTTGCCATTGACTTTGCACCCTTTGATTATGATATGTTGGAGTGTGTTGATCTAGTTTTATCTGTTTGGAACTCTGTGTCTTTTGGATCCATGTCTAGTTCATTTCCCAGTTTAAAATGGTTCTCAGTATTTCTTTAAATATTTTTTTTCTCTGCCTTTCTCTTTCTCTCCGCCTTCTTCACTTACCCACACAGATATTATTTGTCTGTAAGTTATCCTACAGATCTCTTGCAATATTTTTCACTTTTTAAAATTATTTTTTTCTATTTATTTGTGTGTTCTCTGTTGTATTTTTTAATTTGATGATAGTCTGTTTTAGGTACATTAGACCTAGTTATGGCAGTTTCATTTTCTCAACCTTTATTGTGTTCCTGTTTTACATCATTCATTGTTATTCTTACTTTGGCAATCATGATTATAACTTAAATTCTTCTTCAGGCATATTTCACAGTTCTTCTAGATTAAGACTTCATTATTTATTTATTTTTGCTCTTGCATTTGTGACGTATTCTTCTTTTCATTTTTAGCTCTCGTAAGTTGTGATAGGGAGTTTCCTTTTCTTAAAAAATTTGCTTTATACACCTTCTACAAGAAGGTGGTTGTTATCGGTTTTTTTCTTTTTCTTTTTTTTTATTGGTGTTGTTGATTATTTCAAAGATCAATGTCTGCACCTGTGCTGATGGGGCTCTCACCCAGTAAGGGTAATAGGTAGACAGTGGCAAGGGCAGTAAGATTCTGAAAGGTCATTACAGAAAACATCAAAGATTCAAGCTTCATATAGCGCTGTGGGTACCCACACTGTGGAGTGGGGATCCACCGTGAGCTCCTCCTCAAGGCCAACTCCTTTGTCAACATGCCTCATATAGTCTCACACCAACCTCAATCTCTGGCTTATGGCTGACCAGTAGATGTGATGCTGTGTGAGGACTGTAGTTGAGAAAGAGGCACAAGCTAGAGAACTGTTGCTTTTTAGAGCCTTCCCCACTTTTCCTGGTATAATTGCTCCTGTTACTACGATCCAGGTGCTTGCAATCTGGTTAATGAGAACATTCAGTTGTTGTCTGAATGTTGGCCTGGGTGGAAGTAAGACAGGTGTTCAGCATATCACAGCCACAGGCTGCAAACTAAAGCCGCAGCCATAGGACCCATTGGTGATCCAAGCTGGTTCTCACCTCTAGTTTGCGCTCCAGCTGCTCTAGCTTGGAATCATCAAGCTCAAGTCAGTAATCATCATTCTGCACTTTTTTTCAGTAGTTCCACAATACTACAGCATTCCTCCTGCACACCAACGCTGTGCACCCCCCTTTCCAGTACAGTGTTGGGTCTTTAAAGGTGCATTGGAGGTTTCTCCTGAGTTAACTAGAGCAAACGAGCTCCTTAAACAGTCATTCCCTTCTTGTGGATGCCCTGGCCTCTTTTACTGCAAACACCACTGAAGCATGGTTTTCCCACTCCTTTCTGCCACACCATTGCTCCTGATATAATCAGTGGTTGTCCTTTAATATTTCAGGGATTGTTGACATTTTATATTGTGATTTAGTTGAGAATGTGTGAACAAAGGGAGCCCAGCAACTTCATTCTCCCACTACCTTGCTGTTGTGTTAGTGGCAACTTAAAAAAGGGATTACGAGTCTCTCCAACTAGTTGGATAAAGGATTATGAACATTTCCTGGCTACCATCATCAGTACCAAGATAGAATTGAAATTCAGAAACCTGGGACTTAGAATCAGGTGGGAGGAAAGTCTAGGGGCCGTTGTTTCATAAAGCAGAAAGAAAAGTGTTTTGGCATGAGAAAACAAAGTATTATGTGTTGTGCTCTTTACAGTTAAATCTCAAATAGTAACAAAATTTAGAAGCAGTGGAAAAACGAAGCAAAACATCTGCACATACTATGCATTAAAATTATAATCCTAGGCCCTCCCTGGTGGCGCAGTGGGTTAAAGCACAGCACAAAGAAGCTTAAACCACTTCCGCATGAGTTCGATCCCTGCCTGCCCCGGAGGTGACCACATGGCGTGGAAGACCTCTTCTGACCCGCCCGCTGCTCCCCTCAGCAGTGTACTTCATCGATCTGCCTGTTCTGCACCCCACTCTGTCTCTGGTGAATCCTCTCACCCTCCGCATCTCTGGCCTGTACCCCAGTTCTGTATGAATAAATAAATAAATCTTTAAAAAAAATTATAATCCTAATATCTCTAAACTTTCATTGGCCTTTCCCAGATATGCATGCATGTGTGTACACACATACACACTATGTTACATGTGTACGTATGTGTGTATATATACACACATGTATCTTGAGTCTCTTCCTCATTCTCTTTATTGTGGGAAATAAGCCAAAATCCACTTAAAATTCTAGAATTCCAAAATAATACCTCTTATCTACTTACATAGACCTTCTATTTATGTAATCTATTAATAGCCACATAACAGAAAGTATCTCTAATCTACTTCTATTTGACACTGTAATGTTTGCTTTCTCTTTTTGAAATGGTCATGTTAAAGGGTAGCCCCAGAGTGGACTGGGCCGCCTGTCTATGGGGCATCACCTGCGTGTGTTCACAACTCAGTTATACTGCAGGTACACACAAAAGGGTCAACAGCGGGTTTATTTACAAAATGGTAAAGGAATAGGAAACAACCCAGGGAAAGAGAGCGGGATACAAAGTAACTGGAATACCTTACGACTAGGCTGACTGAACACACCAAGTAACGGGGTCAGGAGAGCTGCTTCCCGAGCAAGAGCATGAGAGATGCAATTGTGCCCTATTTATCCCCCTAATGTCCCAGAATTCCTGCTAGCTCTGCCCTTGAGGGTCCTCGCAGTTCTCTCCCTGGTACTGCTGGGAGTTGTAGTTTCCAATCAGTGGAGTAGGGTATAGGGTCCAGAAAGCTGGAGTAGGAGGTGGAGTCCATAAGACTGCAGAGTTCTTTTAGGACATCCTTCCCCTTAACAATGCCCCCCTTTTGATTTCATACCCCTGTTTTGTTTGAAATACTAATGACATTTTTGTTTATTCAATTCAAAGACAGTTTGCTTGCTTTGAACAACAAAAATCTACAATAATATTCCTTTTTTTTCCAACAGAGCTAATTTTTGTTTCTATTTCTTCTCTCCCCTTGATACCAACACAGTATAAAAACGGTAGTAGTAATTTTTACTGTTCACAAGTCTGTTTTTGCATAACTTCAACAGGCTATTTTGTATGTGTAAACTATAGAAATTGGCAATGTGCTTCAGTGGCTTTGCTTGGCATTCTCCAGGAACTTCAAACAGAGCTGAATGAAGAAGATGAGCATCTGCTGCTTTGTTTGTAGGGTTCCAGGGACCTCCAAAGAAAGTGAGGAAGCTTGCCTCCATTGGAAGGCCTGGACATCCCGAACTGGACAATATTGAGCCCTGATAACCTCAAGAAGAGATGACCCCAGGTGAAATCTGCTGGAACTGATGTTGTTCCTGAAGCCTGCATCAACTGGACATCGACTGTTTGCTCTGATACTATGGACTGTTCCAACAAGGCCAACTAAAAATTGTTCTTTGGTTAGTCTACCCTGTGATTTTATGCAAAAATAGAAATATGGTTAAATGTTAGCTTGAATTTGTAAATATATTACACATTATTAGATTAAGTTGGAATCAAGGTTGAGAGAACTTGTTTTTACAGAAGTTAAACCAGTTTTTGAAGATTTTTCCTTTTTCCTATTATTTTGATATACATACATTGCAACATTTTTTTTTCTTCACCTATAATGATGGACTATTTTACAGTAATGACCTTCATCCTGGGCATTCATAAACACTGCTGGTGACTCCTGCTTCTTATGCATACGCTGGAAACCCTACAAAGACTCGAAGTGTTACGGAGACTGTCTATGAAGACTACACCCTGTGATCTGTGCCACCATAGATATGGTGGTATGAAATCAAAAGGGGGGAATTGTTAAGGGGAAGGATGTCCTAAAGGAATTCTACAGAGTCTTATGGACTCCACCTCCTACTCCAGCTTTCTGGACCCTATACCCTACTCCACTGATTGGAAACTACAACTCCCAGCAGTACCAGGGAGAGAACTGCGAGGGCCCAAGGGAGGAGCTAGCAAGAATTCTGGGACATTTGGGGGATAAATAGGGCACAATTGTGTCTCTCGCTCTCTTGCTCAGGAAGCAGCTCTCCTGACCCGTGACTTGGTGTGTTCAGTCAGCCTAGCTGTAAGGTATTCCAGGTACTGTGTATCCACTCTCTTTCCCTGGGTTGTTTCCTATTCCTTTCCCGATTTGTAAATAAACCCGCTGTTGATCCTTTTGTGTGTACCTGCTGTATGACTGAGTTGTGAGTGCGTGCAGGTGATGCCCCATAGACAGGCGGCCCAGTCCACTCTGGGCTACCCTGTAACAATCAGAAAGATCTTTAGGAAGCGACTGCTTAGGAAGCATCTTTTCTCCCCTGTGTTTTGTATTTATGCTTCCTATCCTGGGCCAGTGTCTCTCCTTGCCAATCCCCAAGCAGCTTAGGTTCCAGCCAGGGTGGTGACATTTCAAGATTTAAAGCCCTTTAGGCCTTAGGTCCTTCATCTATAAAACAGATAAAAAAAAAAAGTCAGCTCCTGTGTTATTCGGATGAATAGATAAATGGTAGCCGATATTTACTGTGTTAGTCCTAAATGCTCTCCCTATATTATCTAATTTATTCCTCATAACTATAGTATTTACACTTTCATATATTGGTTATTATGATCCCATTTAACTTATGGCTACAGTGACTTTTAGAGAGGTGCTATAACTAATGCACCCAGCTAGTAAATACTACAGTGGGGTTATGAATATAAGAAAACTTGGGCCTCCCTGGGGGTTGCAAGAGGTTAAGTCTCAGCACTGTGAAGCTATCTGCAGCCACTTCAGAATGAGTTCAGTCCCCGGCCAGGGAGCTGACCAATATGGCACAGCAGACCTCTCCTGTCTCACCATTCTTTCCCTTAGCAGTGCCTGTATGGCTCCCCACTCTGTCTCTACTGAATCCTTTCCCCCCCCCCCCGAACATCTGACCTGTACCCCAGTTCTTATAACATAAATATTTAAAAAAAATTTAGATTTCTCACGCCTTCCTCACAGTCATTATATTTCTGTCAGAAGGCAATATTCATTAAATTTATAGCTCAGTGTGTGGCACACAACATTTGTTCTGTAAATGTTTATTATTATCTTCTTTCACATATTTACTATGCTTTTAAGAATTTGATCCAGGCCATAAGTGTGGACCACCCAGACAGCTTTGACTATTCCAGGTCATTCTCTGGGCCACTGTGGCACCCTGGGCCTCTTGCAGGGAAAGGCTTCTCACAGGAAACTAACTGCTAGGTACCTGTATTCATTCCCATACATTCACTGGGGACAGAAGGATATCTCTGTACCCTGATGGTTAACAGTTTAGGAATTCAGTAGAAGAATGAATGAGGGAAACTAGGAATGTCTGGGTAATTGAAGCAGCTCGCTCTCGCAAGCGCTTTCTGATCTTTTCACTGAAGCCAGTACTTTCTTTCATATTTCTCTTTGAAGTAAACTTCTGCCTGAGCTTTCTCTGCCATCAGCTCAGAGGTGACATTTGAGGTCATAAAGACAATGGAGATCTGTATTTTTTTTTTTTTTTTACAAAACAACTCCTCAGGATTTAACTAGCAAAACACCATATTTTTGTTGTTGCTAAAAACACCAAACTGATAGTTACATGTATTTCTTTGTAATGTTAATAAGAAAAAAATAAATCTGTTCAAATATTTTATCTAAAATATAGATGCATTTCTGAAAGTTTATTTCTTTACTGTGCAAGTTCAGGCTACTTCTTCCATATGACTAGGACAACTTCTTTCTGATTTTTGTAGTTTCCCAATCTGACCTGTGTGTTCTAATAACTTCACACCTTATCTTAGAAATAACTGGGGGAACTGTGTGTTGTTAGCTGAGAGTTCAGTATTGGCATACGCTCCCAGCTTTCAGTTGTGTGGAAATAACTTGATAGATTTATTATTAGCTCAGTAGTTAGTCATCCTAATGCATGATGCCGCCAAGCTTACTGGGAGTTAGAATTATCAAAAATGACTCAGAAGGAATCCGGATGTAGTCAAGTCACAAAGTCTGGTCTCAATTAAAGCTTTTGCCTCTGCAGGTGTGCACCTTGTCTTCTCCATCTGTTCCATCATCTCCAGGCTCTGGGATCACTGTCAATTCAGTGGCCTGCAAAGTCAGCTCCCCAGTAGGAATGCAAGCAAGAAAATCTATTTATGGTTACTTTAATACTTTTTAAGTTCCATTTTTTTTGTATATTTGAAAATATACATAATATATTTAGAAAGTAATACATACATATAGCTATAAATGCATACACAGGTATGAGAGATGCTCACAACAGTTTCACAAGTGGAGTGCATTCCCATTTTAAAAAGTAAGGTTTAAACAAAAAAGGAGGTGGGAGAAGCTATATCACCTAGAAAACCCCAGATGTTTTTGATTGGTGAGATGTGATGTAGATGCTTTATTCTCATTGGCTGTGTTGGTATGCCGACGTTCCAGTGAGATATGGTGAGAAGATCATGTGACTAGCAGAAGATTCGCTGAGGTCAGCCTGGGTTCTTTGAGAGGCAAAGAGACTTGACCGAGGTGAGACGAAAGGCAACCACCAAAATACTGTCCTTCTGAAAGGTAACTTTGCTGCATTGTAATGATCTCAAAGGAAGAAGTTGTATTTGGAAAATTTCAGCAGCATATCTATGGAAAGGCCAAATCTCCATTTTTAGTGGCATTCTCTTTATGACAATTCTGGAACAGTGTAAATTCCCAAGCTTAATCTTTCCAGAAGATCTCCCATTTTGTCATTACACTGTAGAACATACCCACAAGGAGAATAAACAAACTTGAAAAACCAAGTCCTTTTGTAATAATAATTTTGAATAAAAATAATTTTATTTCTACTTGATGCCAGGAAAAGGGGCAGTGATCCCTTCCGAGGAATTCTTAGGAAAACGAGAACTTCAGATTGTTTTCAGGTTCATTTCTGCAGACCCTACCTGAAACAACTCCCTCTAATCATATCTATGTGGTATCTGTATGTTATGTGGGAGTGGGGGGGAGGGGGACTGGTAGGGGGTAGTGAGGAAGCAGGCTGAGAAGACTTGCCTGGCAAAATACAACAGGATTAGCATCAACTAGAATAGGATGTCCGTGGACTGGTTTCTTACCTTCTTTAGAAAAGATTGGAAAACCAGTTAACTGGCATATCAATTATTTCCCCTTGAATTCTTAATCACTTATGCACCTTTTATGCAGTCACTTACCTTGGGTTCTGGGGTCTTGCCTGCAATCTCATTACCGAAGGCAAGAATTATTGAATAACAATCATCTCCTCAAGTTTTATTTTTCAATTAAAAGAAGAAAACCTGAAGACTTTTTTTTAAAGTAAAAGGTTTCTGTTCAGTGGAAATATCCTCACTATATGGAACTGACACTTTATTTTTAAACAGTTAAAAAAAAAATAAGAATGGTCCAGTGTCCCAAGGCCAGATATTTTGAACCTCATTTCCGGTATCTGGCAGGAAGGAAATCTGCAGTGTAACCCCAAGTGCAAATAAGGTTCTGCAGTCTCAGAGGTTCTGAATGGAATAAGGGCTAAAATAACATGAATTATTAATGACAGGCATACTTGTCTCAATTTTCGGGGGAAAATTCCGAAAGAGAGAAGAGAGAGACAGAGCATAGAATAGACAGATTAACAATTTCCTTCCAATCTGCTGGACTATCAAAACTATTTAACGTGAAACAGTTTGGCGCCTGATAGTAATTAGAGTAACTCACTGCTAGGAAGGTTTTATTATAGTTTAGGACATGGATAAATTATTCCTGATAAAGAATCTTGTAAAGAAAAATTTAGAAAGTCTGCCAGTATTTTTCAGGCCATAAGATTTCTGTGTATGAATGGACAAAGAGGAAAAGATTGATGCAGAGAAGACTATGGCTCAAGTCTACTTTCTGGGTTCACTGAGCCTTTTGCTCATTCTAAACATTCTTTGTTTTGGAAGGATGATGTTTAGTTGATATCACTTCAGATAAAAGATTTATTTTTCTATTGCTTTTGAAAGGCATTGGGGAAAAATGCTCTTTTATTTGTTTTTCTTAGTTCTAAGAAACAATCAAATTCAAGAAATAGCCCTGCGCAGTAGATGAGTCTGACAGGATGAGAAGGAGACTAAGTCTGTTTAAACTTGCAGGCTCATCTACCTTTAAGAATAGGGAGCGTTTCATGATGCTTGCAATGCGGAGGTTATGTGAAGCATTAGCTAGAAATGACTAAGTCAGACGTCTCTACTTTTCAGTCGTAAAAGGAGAGAGTCCAAATTGCCTTTGTCTTTGTTTTAGACTTTATTTTATAGTTCTTCCTCTCCTCAGGCTTTGATCTGTCCTCCATTCTCCCTGAAAACAATTTAGTATGTTTTGGGCAACGAGTCTCCTCTATTGGACATGGAGCTAAAAAAAAAAAAAAAAAAAAAAAGACTGTTGGAGGCAGGATGATGAACAACAGCACACAGCAGAAATGACTTTGCTCTCTCAGCTCAGCACTTCACACCTGAATAAGAAGGGTACTGTCCAGGATAAGATGATTTTAGGGGCAGAATTTGTATTCACCCTCTTCTGTAATATATTGGGCAATTCCTAGCCACATACCCTGCTAAAATCTTCTAAGAGGCTTTCCAGGTCAGTGGTTAGAAGCCCCAAGTTTTGGCCCCATCTATAGAAACAGGTGCCTTGCTCTTCCCCACAACTACAAACAGGTCAGCTGTCACAGGGCAAACACTGATAAATTCAGAAAGCACTGGTTGAAACCACATCCCAGGAACCTTGTCAATATTCTGTCCACATTCAATATTTGCAATGATTGCAATTTGCTTTTTGACCAGCTAAATAACTGAGCGGTGTTCTTTACACAATCTCTTTGTTCAAAACTTCCTTCCTCACCGAACAAGGATTTATTATGCATCAAGTCACATGCCCTGACGACAAATAGATGGGAGCATTCTACAGCTCATGCTCATGCCCTTTGAAGTTACAGATCACCAGATGAAACACGTATGACCGTGCTCCTAACACAAAGTTTTAGCTGTATGACTCAACCTAGTAAGGACCAAATCCTGGCTCCTTCTACGTACCCTTCCGGTTTTACACTTCCTGTCAAACCACCATCAAAGGTTGCGCGCACCTCCTAAATCTCCCTAAATTCTATTCTCTTTACCCTGTCAGTCTCTTATTTTCATTTCTTATTACTGATTCCCTGGACTATTTCAAAGACTACATTCCAATCTCCTCCCTGTTTTTTCCTTCCATCTGCCTACATGCTACTCCTGAAGCAATCTCTGATCAGCCCAGCTTGAGAAGAAATCTCCTGGTTCTTTTTCTGCTCATCCAATCCCATTTATCTCTCCAAGAGTAGATCTGACTACCATTTACAACTTACCATTTGTCTTCTCGACCTTTAATCAAATTCTATTTTAGCCTCCTTTCCATTCCTTTCTTAATTCTGCTCTCTAACCTGGAAATTCTAACTTTTCCTGAAAATCACTGGTCAGTGTGTGGCCTCTCTGGGTCCTCTATATAGACTTCTGTTGGAGCTGTTGAACTGTGATTATTGGTTGTTTCCGTCTCCCTACTGCTACACCATGAGATCATTAGGATGAAGAACTTTCTATTATTAGTTTAGAAAGGTATTCAGTGTATATTGGCTGAATAGACTAAGAAATAGCCTAACATAGTCTAAATAAAAACAGTGTGTAGATTTTGTAATAATAAGTGCTTCAAAGGAGCTTCCTTTTTTTCAACTAATTTATTGATTTGATTATAGCACTGTTCATTTTTGAACAGTATGTGATGTATCTGCTGCAGTGCAGTCCCTGACGTCCTCCCAGCACCAGAGCACTCCCATCAACCATCACAGCCCCCGGTGCTCTGCCCTTCTGGTTTTGACCTTTCTCTTCCCCTCCCCCTTCCCTGCTCTATGCCTCAGCTCTGTGGTCAGCTTGTAAATTTTGAGAAGAAAATATTTTTTTTTTAAGATTTATTTATTTATACAGAACCGTGTACAGGCCAGAGATGCGCAGGGTGAGAAGCTTCACCAGAGACAGAGCTGGGAGGGAGCAGAACAGGCAGATCGACGTACACTGCGGACAGGAGAAGCGGGCTGGTCAGGAGAAGTCTGCCCTGCCTGTTGTCACCTCAGGGGCAGGCGGGAATCGAACTCATGCGGAAGTGGCCTTAGGCTTCTCAGTGCAGTGCCTTAACCCTTGCGCCACCAGGGAGGGCCCAGAGAAGAAAATATTTTTTTTTTTTTTAAAGATTTATTTGTGTATACAGAACTGGGGTACAGGCCAGAGGCTCAGGGGCGGTGAAAGGCTTCACCAGAGACAGAGTAGGAAACAGAACAGGCAGATTGATGAAGTACACTGCTGAGGGGAGCAGCGGGTGGGTCAGGAGAGGTCTGCCACACCATGTGGTCACCTCCGGGGCAGGTGGGAATCGAACTCATGCGGAAACGGCTCTAGACTCTCAGTGCTGTGCTTTAACCCACTGCGCCACCAGGGAGGGCCAAAAAATATTTTTTTTAAAGGTTTATACTTTCATTATGTAATGTGGTTATAATAAAGAAAATCAAGCACTTATAATAAAGAAAATCAAGAGTATATTATCCCTCTTAGCATGTACACTATCAGATTTACTGGGGTTTGGCTTGGCTCCAATATAAGTTTATCATTAATCAGTTAAAAAAAAGAATAAATGACAGTGTGGGATTTTACTTACTTTAGATGTTTACTTTCTCCAAAATGAAAGTGAAGCAGTAAACAAACAAATTCATCGGAGGTTCACCACCAAATGTTTCAGATAACTTGTTCCCTGGGGAAAATAAAAGACCTTACTTAAAGTATTTGTCCATTTCCATAGGAGGAATACTTCTGCAAAATAAACCTAAAAAAAGTAAAATGCTCCACCAATCTTGCTTCTCAGTGTGTTGACACTGTTTCGGTCATAATGCTGGAGGTTACAGTCATACCAACTGGACAGGCGTATGGGCTCAGCCATATAGGGCCTGTGCAAGGCAACTTCTTTGACTGTCTAAACCTCAGTTTCCTCATCTTTAGAAGAGATTAGTGAAGAGATTAGTAATAACTGCATGGGTTGTGAGAAATCATAGCATGGGCCAAAAACTTGGTGTGGACCCTGGCACTCCTTGAGCTCTTAGCAAATATTGTCAGTTAATGTTGATGATGATGCTAATACTAATATTCCTTTGTTCTCAGCTGTGCATGAGGAGGGACATTTCCTTGGGATTCAGGTGCTTAGTTTTGGTGCTCATGTCATTTACCAGTTTTCTGGATCAGCTGTTCTGGCTTCTCCAGGCCCCAGCTCCTGTTTATCAGAACTTTGACCTCGTGGCCTCAGTCTTCATCTTCACCTTCTGTGGGCCCAGGTTGCAGGGTGATATTATGGATTTTGTAAATCTCAGCCTCTTGCTGTACGCATTTCTGAGTTTTCATTTTCATGTGGTCTTCTTCATCTCTGCCTCACTCATTTGACTTTGGGGAATCTATATCATATCCTTAAAATCCATAACCTTTAAAAAAATTATTCTTGGTGGTTATTCCCCATTTTTAACACCACCTTATCTTTAGTATCACAAAGAGATAAAGTACAAAATCATCCCCCAAATTGAATTTGAAGTCAAGTGTCATGTAGTATAGATCCCAATAATGAATTTCTTTTGTTCTTCTAACAGCTTTAAGAATAAACTACTGTGTGATTAGTGCATAGCAGTATCTATCTATCTATAGTATAACATATAATAAAATATTTAAAACAATTCTCTGAGGTGGGCATAATTACTCCTAATTTAAAGATGAACACACTGAGACAAAGAGAGGTTAAAAAAATCTGTTTTAGATTATAAACTCATGGGAAATTTAAAAGTTTAAAATGAGATGAGAACCTGGATATTTCTGCACTGACTGAACTCACTTCTCTATTCTACTGTACCTCTATTTATAACTATATTTAAATAGTTTTTTTCTGAGATATACTTAATATTATGTAACTTTAATATAACAGAGTCTATTCTGCTTTTTTACTTTCTTTCATTTTGTTCTCTAACATTTTATTACAGGCAGACTTATCAGGTAGCTTGTTAATGATATAATAAGTGACTGGATGGCAAAGAAATGGTGAGTGAAACTCTAAAGGGATCTAAACAGGGCTCTCATCATAGGAACAAAAGGTATATTATGTTATTCATGCCTTGGGTTGTGGATACAATAAGAGTATCAGTCACCGCAGAAATGTAGGTAAACTGAACTTGAGATATTCTTGAACTACATAAATCAAGTTAATTTGGGTCTGGAAAAGACCGTAAAAATCAGATATCACCTAATGAAAAATATGATAAATAAGATGTGAAAGGCAATTCTATTATTGGAAGGGAAAAAAGCACACCGTTTTGGCAACTTTCTTGCGGCTTTGTAGCAGATGTTGGAGAAAAGTAGCAGGCGTCCGGATGTCCACTTGGATTCTCTACAAGGACAGAGGCTCTGTCTTCTTATTGAACAGAGAAAAACCTAGGTGAACCATCAGCAGAAAGCAGAATAATTTTCTAAATGATTAGGGTTTTCCTTATAAGTAAATTAGGCCATGGAAACAACCTACAGTCCGAACATATCAGCCTGTCTTGAATGACAAGAGGCCCCTCTCTGTGCTAAGACTCTTTAGTTCCTCAGCGGTTTTCCCCTGATTCTGCATAGTTAAGTGCCCGAATATGAAAATTCCATTTCCCTTTTTTGTTCCAGAAGATTTGGAGCCTACTGTGTGCCAGGCAAAGTATTTGCTGCTTTTTCTCATCTAATCCTTCCAATAATTCCATGACATAGATTTCATGTCCCCTTTTTACAGTGGAGAGAGAGATGCCACACATTGTAGGAGTTTGCTTAAGCCCAGGTGGTGAGTACCTGGCAGAGCCTAGATTGTGATCCATGGCACTGCACCCCTGTGCACCCACATGCACCCACAAAAACACTCACTGCCCATTACAGTGTTCTTGCCTGAGGGAGAGCAAAGGATACATTTCTCTTTCTGCACACTCTGCCTAGAAATCCCATTCTTAATTAAAAAGTAAGACAAAACAAAACAGAAATTTAGGGTGACATCACACATTTTACCTTCTTTTCATACTCTTTTCTATTATTTAATCTTTTTCCTTTTTTCTTTTCTTTCCTCTCCTTTCACCTGCTTTATCAAGTAAGTTTTAGTTGTCTCCTTACCTATGAGAATGTGATAAGAAATCAGAGGGAAAAAAATCTCAAGCAGAAAATGTTAATCACTTTCTGAGCAAAGAGTTCCTTCTGGAAATGCTGTCATTCTGGAATCTACTTCTCCAAGGATGTGTAAGGGAATCCATAAAAGCAATTTTGGCTCTGAACACACAGAGGAGAGGTAATGGTGTGGGAATGCATAAATGTTTTTGGAACTATCAAAATTCATTATCCTAGAGTAGATGATGTTTCACACAAAGGGAAAACTTGAGCTGGAAGAAAAAGAAAAATGGTTATTATTGTATAACATGTGAAAAGTATTCAGAAAAGGAGGGGATTCTATACTATTTTCTACATGTTACTTGGTGACTAATATAAGTTTATGGTTGAATTGTGAGATACTGTACTTTGTCTTTTTAATTTTTAATAGAAGCCTGACTTTAAAGGCAGAAGAGTTCAAATGGATCCAACTGAAATAAAATATTACAGGTATAAGACTTTCTTGCAAGGGATTATGTGTACAATAGGTAAATGTATCCATGATACAAATTATTTACATATCTGTGTACATATCTATATTAATAGTTATGTCAAAGTGTAGCCAGATGTTTCTTGGGCTCTTTTCTTCACTGATACTGTTAAACTCAACTCTGTCTGACCTGCATTATTGTATTCACAGGTGACCTGTGTTAAATGGGTTGATACTCAAAGATAAGGAAATTCTCCAGATCCTGATTTATGTTTTCCTCATGCCAGTGTTGTGCCTGATTCCCAGTTCTGACTGTTGCTCAGACTTAGATTAGACAAAGCCCATGGCAAGGTGAGTAATGTAGCCAAAGTAGGTGCCAGGTGGAGTTAAGTGATAGAGAAGGAGGAGTTACCACTCATGGGAAATATGTCTGGGTTACGAACTCGTGTGTTTCTCTGGCTGGTAGTTTCCCCACAAACAGAAATTCAGCAAATCCAATTCCTGCCACCCACAAGATCACCCTCTTCTTATAACCCCTGTTATTAACACTTGCATTTTGCTTGCTTCTTTTCCAGTGTTCCCTTGCCAGACAGTTTGCAAAAACACATGTTGGAACCTGGTATTATATATATTTTATAAAGCCCCAGTGTAAGTTCAAGGCAGCCCATGTCTGTGTTTGCAAAGGGTGTGTGTGTGTGTGTGAATGCATACAGAATGTATACAGAGATGTGTTATCACAGCGTTAGAACAACTAAAGTATATTCTCAAAGCTCTTGTCTTCAGTAAAGAATATTTACTCTCCAAATAGGTAACCAAATAAATATGACCTTTCAAAGTCACATATGCCCAAATTGGGAGTTAGCAACTTAGTTAAAATTTCAGCCAATTACCATCATCTGCTTCTGTTTCCTAAGGGATGTGAGTTCCGGAAGAGAGAACACTGGCATCCTATCCATCAAAGTAGAGAACATGTTGTTTTATCTTTTCCCCTAGAAGTTTCAGGAATTTCCATTATATTCTGTGGGAATTGAAACATCCTTCAGAGATAATGTGCTACTTGTTTCATCTTCTATCTTATCTGCCATACGTTTTTTATATACATGCTTATATCAAGGAAGGAGTATGTATTTAAAAGGATATTGTTAGGGAATCAACAGCTTGGCATCCATCTGTCAACTTAACGTATCTGTAGCCAGCAAATCCCTAACGTATCAAGCATGCATTTGGACTTCTGCTTCACAGGGTTTTAAGAATATGAGCAGTGCGTGGCTAGGCAGAACATAAGGCTGATACCTCTGATTTGCTCTATTTCAGAATGATGAATGGAATTCTTCTGATCAAATGTACAATATTAAGCTATCCTCTTGTATTGAGAAGACACAGCTTACATAGGTGTTAAAAGTGTGAGTTTTCTCTGTCCCTGGTGAATCCTCTCACCCTCCGCATCTCTGGCGGGTACCCCAGTTCTGTATGAATAAATAAATAAATCTTTAAAAAAAAAAAGTGTGAGTTTGGGGAATGCTGATATGAGAATTGTAAATGTTAGTGAACCACGAGTTGATTAATAGAAAAAGCATAGAATTCAAATGCTATGCCCATATATGGCCGAGAAGTCAGAAGGAACTAGGGTTGGTGTAAATAAAGAGCAGAATCTGGAATTTATCAAAGCAGAAACTTTCTGTGGACAGCTTGTAAATATTCACCTGGCTGTGGTGAGGAATTAAGGTAGGGGACCTGGGAGGGAAGACTATCCAAAGATTATAAGTGTGGATCATTTTCCTCTGACTTGTACCTGATGGGATCATTTTTAACCAAAAAAAGGACATTCACAGAAGATTACTAGGTTCAAGATAAGCAATCTCCTTAGAAAAAAAAAATGGTGGTGGGGGGGCGCTCTCACTGGTGGCACAGTGGGTTAAAGCACGGCACTGAGAAAGAAGCTAAAATCACTTTAGCATGAGTTCAATACCAGCCCCGGAGGTGACCCATATGGTGCAACAGACCTCTCCTGACCTGCCCATTGCTCCCCTCAGCAGTGTCCTTCATCAGTCGGCCTGTTCTGCTCCCCACTCTGTCTCTGGTGAAGCCTCTCACTGCCGCTGCACCTCTGGCCTGTACGCCAGCTCTATATGAATAAATAAATCTTTAAAAAAAGGAACCATGGTTGAAATCCAGCAATGTTTACTTTGCATTAGTAAAGATTTCAAATATTGTAAATTTATTTTCCACTCAAACTCTGAAATACTCACCTTGAGGTTGGAAAGATTGCCGTTTCTATTTTCTACAGACATACATTCAGGGTTGTATCTTATTACTTTATCATTTGATACAACAGTCTAAGGAATGCCAACTTGGGAGACTTCTCTTTCAAAAAAAAAAAAAAGTCATGTTTACTTGTGTGATAGCCCTCAGCATTCAGTAGTATTTATTTATTTTGTTTTGCTCTATATTGTTCTGGCCTCTCAGTATTTTTGTTTTAAATATTGAATATAAATGCCTTTAAGCTGGTCAAGTTTCCCCATTCCTATAGGGTTCCTTCAGTCCCAATCATTAAGTCCTTGCAGCTTCACACACACAACCTCACTCACTGACTCTGTGGAGGTGGGGAGGAGAGGGGAGCAGGGAGGCGCATCAGAGCACTGTGAAGGGTGCAGTTTTCCCCACCCCCACTTCAGTACTGTCACCTTGGACTGCAAGTCCCAGGAAGTCCCTGAGCTGCACTGCTTGACAAAGGACAGTAGGGATGGAGACAGAGTTTGAGTGGAAAATAAATTTACAATATTTGAAATCTTTACTAATGCAAAATAAACATTGCTGGATTTCAACCATGGTTCCTTTTTTTTAAAGATTTATTTATTTATTCATATAGAGCTGGCGTACAGGCCAGGCAAGTCCCAGGAAGTCCCTGAGCTGCACTGCTTGACAAAGGACAGTAGGGATGGAGACAGGCAGCCATGCTTGTAACGAACACATGCAGGCTTCAGAGCTCTCCTTTCTGCAGCCCGACTTGCACCTTGGTGCTGCTGGGAAGAGGACTCAAGGGACATGTGTGGAGGAAAGACAAGCCGGACTTGGAAAGGGGCCTGTGGGTGCGAGACTTGTGGGAAGGTTGTCCTTAGCACAGATAGTAGCAGCTGTTGCTATCTTTTTTTTTTTCCCCACTTATTGCCTCCTTTTTTTAAAATCATTATATAGATATCATTGTTCATTTTTGTACAGTGTTTGCTTTCTCCTCTCAGGTGTAGTTGCTGTAAAATTCCCATACCAGTTCATCCTGAGCACCATCACCATAGTCCTTTGTGTTCTTCTCTCCCATTTTGACCCTTCTCCCTCCTTTTCACCTGCAGAATGTCTCTGATTTATAGTTGCCTGCTAGTTTTGTTTTTTTATTTATCATTATTTCTTTTCCCTGATCCCTTATTTGGTTCCTCTATATGCCTCCTATAAGTAAAATCCCATAAGTGAAACCATCCAATATTTTTCTTTTTCCTTCTGGCTTCTTTCACTAAGCATAATCCCTTCCAGCTCCAGCAATGTTGAGCAGCTGTTATCATGATACTTTCCTTTTTCTCCTCTTTTCCTAGTTTTCTGGGGCTTCTCTTTCCCCTTTCTTGCTGTTCCCTGCCAGAAAGTGCCTTAGGCTTGTGGCAAGCTTTTCACTTCAGTGTCCCATTTCAGGCCAACCATGTTTGACTAGGCATTTGCCCATGAGGAGGTGATCAATTTTTGGTGTTTGATTGAGAAACGTTTATTAGGAAAATCCTCTCTTCTCTTCCCTTTTATTCATATTAAATCTATTAAAGATCTTTCACCCTGAAAGTGTGTGTCCTTTGTCTTTCTGTAGTGGAGAGCATGCTCGCTTTGAAACGGGCCCCTCTTGATAGTTTGAAGTCTCTGGGTACCTCTTTGTTATGACATATAGTCCCAATACTTTATCATGTTCAATAAATGCAAAAATCTAGATAATATTTATTGAAGGCTTATTATGTTGGAGGCCCAGCTTTATGGGGTAAGTACTGTTTTGCTTTCCATTCAGTTTTTCAGAGAGAGTCTAAGAAAATTGCCCACGGTCACCCAGATAGTAAATGATAATAGGATTTACACGTTTGGGGACAGGGGAAGGCTCCCATTTTCACAAATAATAAATAAATTGTCAGGGGCAACCCTCTTTTTATTTTATGGAGAATTTCCATATTCAGGCTGAGATCCCCAAATAGCCCAAACTTTACCTATTTCTCAGCTCAGAGTCAGAAACATCAGAAACCCTCACATGTGCTTGTAATTTTGAATTGTGTGAGATTCTGAGGAACCAACCAGAAAAGACCCTTCTTTTGTAATAAGCCAACTTCTGTAGCCAGTGCCAACTTCAGGCTTTGTGAAGCCCAGGGCATGATGAAATCATGGAACCCTTGTTCAAAACACAGAACAAAGTGCTGTCAGAGGAGAGTATAAAATGCTTTCCTTCCTTTTGTGGTCTCTCCACCTGCCATGCAGCATATCTTTCCCCCTTTGACATGTTCATACATGGAACATTTGGGGACATTTCCAGGGTGAGTACAGGCTTCCTGGTGCCTGGCAGCCCTGACAGGAAGGCTGCTGCAGGCACTGAGTGCTGATCTCCTTTGGCTCATTCACATGGCTCTTCGAGGTGGGGAAGCCCATCTAATCTTCCCACCGACAGCAACCATAGCAAATAGTTGATTGAAAAATGAATGCCAGGATGAACTGTCTCATGAACCATATTAAGAACACTGGGGAGCCCCCAGGGAGCTTGTTGTGAATTATATGCTCCTTCAGCCTGGGCTTCTCCAGCCTAGAGACTTCCAAATCCCATAGGGTGTTTGGACATTTAGATAGTTCCAGGGACAGGTGGGAAGGTGCCCAAGATTGGGAGTTGCTATGAAAACAGGAAGCAATCACTTAACGTGAAGGTAGGATGGAGCCAGAGTGCACACAGTTGAATTGTGTTTACCTGAACTGTAGGTCTGCACGAAGACAAGAAGGAGGTGAGAGTTTGTATTTATAATTATATCAAGATGTGTTACTTCAGTTCAATCTACCTAAGATCCCCATTGATGGCATACAAATTATGGTAAGACAACTTTGTATACATATAGTGATGATTAAATAATTTAACATATATAAGGATGTTTACAACAGCCCCTCATATAAAAACAATATGTGAACCTTATACATTTATTTTTTATTTATTATTTTCAGCTAAAACTAAGTCTTGGATTTTGCTGCTTAAGTAATACTTACCAGTCAGAAGCTAATTCAAGGATTTCAAGATGTGCAAATATCTGTAAAATCAAAAAAATGCTGACAAAATATCTATGTTGTGAGAGGCAGGGTAACAGGCATTATGTAACATCCAAAATTACATGACTTTTCCTGCTCTCAAGGAAAGTCTAGTCTATTTGGACGAGTAACACAGGAGCAAAGACTACTGAGAAGAAGACATAGTCAAATTTCTTGTGTCAACCCAAAATAATCACGACTGTGATGAGAAAAGGTGACTAAAGGAATGGTATTTGGTATTTTCTGAGCGAAAGGTGAGGGCTGGCCTGGAGAAGCATTTGCTAACAGAGTTCTGATCCCTGCCCCCTGAGGAAGATTTTAGCTTAGGTCTATTGTAAGTTTAATACAATAGCGGGGG
>NW_004567117.1:6525453-6567311 GCF_000260355.1 Condylura cristata | reverse complement strand
GTATTTGTTTCAGAAGCAAGGGCTGGTAAATCTCCTCATGAGAAGGGAGGGATATTGTTTACATTCAAGGGACCATTGTCTTATGAGCAGATGTGATCTATATATGAAAAATGCAAGAACTAAGTGATAAAAATTTTATCATCAAGAACATCTTTTTGTGGACACATGAGTCTGGTCAAAATATTCCATTGTGGCTTCTTCTGGCAGGCACCATGGGGGCTTGGAATAAAAGTGGGCACAAAACCAGGGCTTCTTCACAGCCAATATCTCTTTGCTTTGTGTGGCTGACTTAAAGCCTCTGCAGGCTCTTTCTCTCTCTCTCAATGCTGAAAGTTGCCGATTTTCTTCCACAAAAACAAGTACTACGGGAGTCCAGATGGAAGAAACCAGGGATGATCTCATCTGAGTTTTATGTCTGCAGGATGGGAGTTTCTAAAGTCAGAGGATAATGTCTTAAAATGGTAAAATCATGGCTGTCTTAAGAATATTTTAAAAATTCTCATCCAAGATTGTATTTGCCTTATAAAATAAGGAGAATCATTAAAATGGAAAAAAACAATAAAGGTTCAAAAGAGGATAAAAAAAAAACTATATAGGCAATTAAGAATGTTCAAATCTATTTGCCAGTAGATGCAAAACCTGCCTTTCTCCAGGAAGGAAATCTTTTCCGCCTGTCTAAAATGCATTTGCATCTTCTACTGGACAAAAGTCTTTGGAATCACTATTAATGTTCTGTAATTTGTAGTTCTGAATTAGCTTTCAAAGAGCACAAGGCACAGAGCTTCAAGGTTCAGACTCTGAGGGGAATGCCTAGCATTGCACATTGTAAATTGATGTAAACTGGGACATCAGTCTTTGCCTTCAGACTCATACCAAAACACCTGCTCTCCTTGAGCTTCTAGCTGATTGGTTTTAGACTGGAACCACACCATGGGTTCTCACAGGGTTCCAGCTTGCCAGTCAACTGCAGGTGCTGGGACTTCTCTGCCTCCATTACTATCTGAGTCAATTGTCATATTCGCATGATTTATGTATAATATGTTTGTATATATTTATATAGATATCTCTTGATAGTTATGTATTGCCTGGCAATACATAGATCTATTTATTCTGTTGGTTCTGTTTCTCCAGAGAACCTTAGTACACCAGTAACTTTGAATGCCCATTTTAAATCTTTGATAAATTCTCCTGACCTCTGTGAGGTGATTCTGAGGCAGGAAGGTGGGAGGTGTACAGGCTGCTTGTCAAAGACAAGTGAGGGAGAAAGAGACCCCTTGGTGGCACTGGCCAGCATTGCTGGGCATTGCATTTTCGACAGAAGCAGACCCAGATAGAGCTCTAGGATCAGAATTAGAGAACCAACTCTCAACTAAAAGGTCCAAACAGCCTTTTGTTATTAGAAAATGTTATGCTTTATCACTTACTTGCACCTTACTCAAGGTCAAACAGGGGCTGTAAATGCTTTTATCAGAGTCATTTCCTGTTTTATAAAAGCTGAGGGCAAGACAACAAAGATGTAGGATTTAATGGGGCAGAGAGGAGCTATGTAGTATTTACCTACAAGGCTGTAGGAAATATTCTCACTTTGTTTCATGCAGACGTCACAGCAACCTTGTAAGCTTCATAGATTTGGCTTCCACTTTTCAGAGGAGGAAACTGAGATACAAAATCATTTTCCTAGGGTGAAGCTTGCAGAAATAGTAGTTGAACTCTAGACTTGTGCTCAGACCAGAGCCAACAAAGGAGGGTAGTGATTAGAGCTCACAGGTTTGGGCCTGGTGGTGGAACTTGGTGACCACAGTGGCAGGTGCAGAAGGTGACCTTGGCTTTGAAGCACAAACACAAGTGTGCTGAATTTAAGTGACAGCATTGCTGGGGGACAGATACACGGCTGAGTCTACCTGAAGGTCCCTGCTCCATTCCCAGGATTCTGCTCAAAGATGTGCCTCAGGGTATGCTGGTTACTGCTGTACTTTTGGTACCATATCTAACAGGTTTCAGCAAGAATACTTCCAGATCTTTTCCAGGCTCCATGCTGTGTGACTATAAGAAACTCAAGGTAATTGAGAACAGAAGTGTGCAACTGAAACCAGCTTGTTAGAAGCACTGAGGGAAATTATTTTTAATGTTTTTTTTTAAAAAAAAAAAGCAAGTTCCAGCCAAAGAAGAACTCAACTCACATGTCAACAAGTCTGCCAAATATCTGCCTGGTTAAATGCAATCCTCCTCCACTGCATCTATTCCCCCACCCTAATGAACAAACACTGACAATTGTGATCTTTTAAGGATGCAATCCTTTGCTAAGCTTTTTAAGGGCATTTCTGACATTAGCCCTTTGTGTAATAAAGGGTCAAACAGGTTGTGGATGCCTCAGCCCTGAGGTTCTTTACTACCCAGCTGTCTCCTCTGCTTACTGTGACCCTCAGGCGGCCCTTGCCTTAGCCTGCCTTCTTCTGTCTCTGCAGGTTTGCTCAGACATTTCACCTTCACTGTTGATTACAAATACTCAGCTGGAGGCTGCTGAATGCAAACCTGCAGCTAAGCATAAAAATGAAAGGAAGGCCAGCTGGGGAATGAGGTAAGCGTCTGCGAAACCCAGGACTGGATCTGGGTTGGGTTTTAACCATATTTCTAGAAGTGCAGCCAGGTTGGGCCAATGTGACTCGGTGTGTGGTGTGTGTATTCTAGCTCCTCCCACAAACCTCTCCCAATCAGTTTTGGGATTTCACTCCCTGACTCCATTGATCAAGTCGTTGAGGAAAAACTAACAGTAAATGTTATCAACTGATAGTGTCGAACTTCCAGAGAAATCCTTACTTTCTAAAACCTTGTCCTGAGCATTCAGGACATTTTGTCTAAGAATTTCCAGACGTTCACCAAATGTGAACGTCTTATAAAGTGAATATAACATCAAACAAGAAACTGGAGATTCACTTATTCACTTGGAAAACATTTAAAGAGCACTTACTCTGAACCATGCACTATTCTAAAAGCAGGTAATACAATAGTGAAAGTTCCTGACCAAAGCATCCATTCTACTGGGGACAGACAGACAATAGCAACTAAATCTATGATAGGAAGAAGTCTGCAGGGAAATAAGGAAGGGACAAGGGCTAAAAGATAAAGGTGATAGAGGGATGTTTATTAACAGAGGATGACCTGGAAGGCCTCACCAATGGGATGGCTTTAGGCATAAGGAAAGCAGTGAAGGAAAAAGTTGCCTGTATCTGAGGGAAGAAGTTCTGTTACAGGGCAGGGAGAGCGGGGCACCCTAACCCCCAAACCTGCCTGCTCTAAATAGGTTCTGCCATCCGCGGCATCAAGACAAAATATATAAGACTTTTATGAAAAGGAACTTTAATACAGTGAGTATACAATACAGAAGACAAAGAATATAATTTCTAAATCAAACACCTGAAGTTACCCATTGCCTTGTGGGCAAAAGTCTACCGAAAAGGGATTGGCCCAAAGCAAAGCCTGAAAGCCTGCCACAAGCCTAAAGCACCTTCTGACCCACAGAAAAGGGTCAGGAATGGCCAGACAAATCTGAGAGGAAAAGAGCAAAATCAAAATCAATATAAACACTGCCATAGGCAACCTCTCCACAGATCTCTCACCCACATCTGCCTTAACCAGTCCAGGGCCAAAAAACAAGCACTGTTTCTTCATCACATGCTCCCTGCTCTATGTGGCTTCCTCAGGTCTCCTTCTGGCCCTCCATACTGCTTCCTTCTTCCTCAGATTCCTTCTCTTCTTTTTTCTCTTCTCAGCTCCAGCCTACCTCTAGGTGGGGCAGGGAACCTGGAACTTCCCCTTTTCCTGGGGACCACCCTGTTACAGCAAGCACACAGATCCTGAGACATATGAGTGCTTGCAGGTAGTGGGACAGCACAGAGGCCGCTGTAGCAGCAGTGATGTGACTAGAGAAAGAGGCAACAGGGAAAAACTGGTAACTCATAGAGTAGGAGCCATTTTGGAATGGAAGTCCTGGAGTAGCTAGAGAGCATGGCCACAGGGGAGCACAGGAGCTGTTCTCTCTGTAGATCAGGAGAACAGGCAGGGTGCATAGAAACAGGGGCAGGGGGTGGTAGATTTAGTCATAGAAGCACATAATAGAGGATCTGTTCTTATTTTATTTTTTTTCAAATGAGAAGCAAGATCATTAGCTAAGAGCAAGGAAAGTTAATGGTACCAAGGTTAAATAAAACCAGGTACCTGTTCTCACAGGATCGCTGTTACCTGTATGAGACTAACGTGCAAACTGAAGTTTGCTGATGCTTTTTTTTTTGCAGGGGGTTTCAGCAGAGGTAAGCAGATGACACAGGGTTTATGTGGAGGCTCCTGTAAAACATAGCCATGTTGGCCAAAGGTGC
Organism: Condylura cristata; assembly: GCF_000260355.1. Lineage (NCBI taxonomy): Eukaryota > Metazoa > Chordata > Mammalia > Eulipotyphla > Talpidae > Condylura > Condylura cristata. Next base: position 6,562,938 of record NW_004567117.1, on the reverse strand, counting down.
CAGATGTAGCAACATTGGACCTAAAACTTGTTGCAAAAGTCTACCAATCAGTCAATCAGTTTTGGATTTTCACTCCCTGACTCCATTGATCAGGTCATTGAGGAAAAACTAACAGTAAATGTTATCAACTGATAGTGTCGAACTTCAAGAGAAATCCTTACTTTCTCGCGGGGGACCTTGACCAGCAAGGCCGGAGATTCGGGGCCCCAGGTCCGGGGAACAAAAGAATCAGTCACGCACGTGTAGCAGAACAGAGAAAAGAACTCTTTATTGGGTTTATTACCTCAGCTTATACACAAGAGGAGGGGGATGCAGAAGTCAGGAAGGGAGAAGGCCAATAGAAATGCAGCATGTTTTGGTGGCAGTTGATCTCTCGAGGGGCGAAAATGGGCGAGAAAAGAAAGAGGAAAAGGAAAAGGTGGGGGCAGGGAGCTCTTCCCACATGCCTTTTGCAACCTGGATGTTTTTCTCTATCTGGGCTCCATTTCACCTTTTTATAGCGCAAGATGCTGACAGATGCAAGATGCCGGCCTCGGTCCCCAACACTTTCTAAAACCTTGTCCTGAGTATTCAGGACATTTTGTCTAAGAATTTCCAGACGTTCACCAAATGTGAACGTCTTATAAAGTGAATATAACATCAAACAAGAAACTGGAGATTCACTTATTCTATGCAACTGAAATGGAAAAATGACTAAATCTACCACCCCCTGCCCCTGTTTGACTAAATCTACCACCCCCTGCCCCTGTTTCTATGCACCCTGCCTTCCAGGTCATCCTCTGTTAATAAACATCCCTCTGTCACCTTTATCTTTTAGCACTTGTCCCTTCCTTATTTCCCTGCAGACTTCTTCCTATCATAGATTTAGTTGCTATTGTCTGTCTGTCCCCAGTAGAATGGATGCTTTGGTCAGGAACTTTCATTATTGTATTATCTGCTTTTAGAATAGTGCATGGTTCAGAGTTGGTCTTGCGAGGGCTGAGTGTGAGCATTCCTAGAAGAGAGACCTGATGAATCTGGGAGACCTGAGCACTTCTGGAATTGAGGTTTTTTGTTTTTTTTTTTTCCATATTAAAGTGAGGGAAATTAGAGCTTGCCCACCTTACGGTCCATTCCTATATGGCAAGAGGTAACAGCAGAGAGAAAATGGGGACTATTTTTTTTTATTATAATAGCTTAGTTTTACATATTTTTGTGCATTTTTCCATTTCAGTTGCAATCCCCGTGGGCTTCCCATCACAAAATCACCCATGTGCCATCACCATAGTCCAGTGCACTTCCCTCTCTCCACTGTTTTTGATCCCATTACCCACTCCACCCCCACAAAATGTCTCTGGTATATAACTGTTCATCATTATCATTATTTTCTCACTTGTTCTGTTATACTCCTGCTATGAGAAAAACTACCCTGTATTTTTCCTTTTCTTTCTGGCTGATTTCACTAAGCATGATCTTTTCCAGCTCCATCCATGTTGCTGTAAAAGACATGTGTTTCTTTTTTTGGTTGCTGAGTAATATTCCATTGTGTATATGTACCACATCTTTTTAATCCAATCATCCGTTTTTGGGCATTTGGGCTGTTTCCATGTCTTTCCAATTGTGAATAAAGCAGCAATAAACATGGGGGTGCAGGTGTCTTTTGATTCAGTGTTTTTGTGTCCTTTGGGTAGATACCTAGGAGTGGGATTGCTGGGTCATAGGGAAGCTCCCTGTTTAGCAGTTTGAGGAAACTCCAGCTTTCCATAGTGGTTGTTCTAGTTTGCATTCCCACCAGCAGTGCAGGAGAGTTCCTTTTTCTCCACATCCTCACCAACATTTGTTGTTGCTAGTTGTTTGAAGATGTGCCAATCTCAATGGGGTGAGGTGGTATCTCACTGTGGTTTTAATTTGCATCTCCCTATTACAAGTGATGTTGAATATTTTTTCATATGCTTGTTGGCCATCTGCATTCCCTCTTTAGAGAAGTGTCTTTTTAGCTCTTCTGCCCAGAAAAAATGGGGACTATTAAAGTGAAACATGGCCCTTCCTGGTGGCTCAGCGGGTTAAAGCACAACACTAAGAAGCTAAAGCCACTTCCGCATGAGTTCGACTCCCGCCTGCCCCGAGGAGATCCACATGGCTGGCAGGCCTCTCCTGACCCGCCCGCTGCTCCCCTCAGAAATGTACTTCGTTGACCTGCCTTTTCTGCTCCCCTCTCTGTCTCTGGTAAATCCTCTCACCCTCCACATCTCTGACCTGTACCTCAGTTCCATATGAATAAATAAATAAATCTTAAAAAAAAGTGAAATAGACCCAAAAAAATCTAGTCACAGGGTGGTACCGAGACTAAATCTCTAACTTCACTGTAATTTTAGCCTGTCCCCAAAGTAGACTCTAAGTCAACAATCTGGAGGTTCAGGTCAGAGCTAGTGAAATAATGGGTGCATTGGGATCCCCTGTCTTCCCCCAAGAAAACTGACTTTGCCTCAAGTAATCTTTCTTTTATTTTGCTAATAACCTCTCCTCTCTTTTTCAGACTATAAAGTCTGTCCTTGTCATGAAAGCCTTTGAAGAATCCTTCTATTTGCTAGATGGGATGCTACCCAAGTCCTATGTCTTTTATAAAAAGCCAATTAGATTTCTAAATTTATTGTTGAATTTTGTTCCTCTTTTTTTAAGCAAGACCAAAGCCTAGCACTTCTGACACTAACCTGAGTCAGTGTCCACAAGGCTCATTAGCAACATATGGGGCCCATGTGTTTAACTTGTTACCTCATGGGGAGCTTTTTGCTTTTCCTAATTGATATAAAGTTGCCTTGTAGGCTGGGAGAATCCAGTTATACATCACTTGGCTATCAGTATTCTTAAGAGTAGTTCCACTAAGCTTTGTGAACAGTTTTACTGAGTAATATATTACACAAACATCTTACCAAACTAGTTGAGGTTGCAAAGGTCTAAAGTGTTTCTACCCATTCCTGGGCAAACATCCACAGCAGTTCAGAGGGAGCTAAGCTAAGCCATGAGCTGGAAATGGAAAGACACAGCACCCTTGCGTCTGGAAGTCATACCACCCTCTCTTGATGTCTGCCTGTGCTGCAGCCTGGGATGTTGGAAGCCAACGAGGGGGTGCAACCTGCAGTAAGTTCAGGCTCAAAGGATCAATTAGGATCACTGAAGACTTTGTCATGTCCTTCAGACCTAGAGAATGGAGAGCAGGAAGGGGGAACTAGGCAACCACCCGATGGATGACTTCAGGGCACCAGTAAGTAATGTGAAGGGTCCAGTAAGAATGTGAAGGGTGGTTGAAGAACAATAGTAGGTGCTCAATAGACGTTTGTTAAATGAATAAGTGATTGAGTGGTGACTGGACTGGATAACAAGTGAATTCCAGCGAGAAGACCTGAACCTCCATCAGACACAGGGGTATAAATGAGAGATGGGAACAGGAAAAGAGAATTATTGCTCTTTCTGGAACTCTTATTCCAGAAATTCTGATGGGCTGTGTCCACTGGCATTATTATTATCTGCACATGCCCCCCTCGCCTCCCCCCAGTAGTATTACTTTGACTTATGCTGATAGCCAGCAAATAATTAAGTTGTTAGAGCTTGGAAAGTTTGTTCTCTGACTAATTAAATTTTATCTACTAGCTGATTCACGGGACATTATTCTAATATTGCACTGAGGTCATTACCACCCTGTGTACCGTAAACACCATTCCTTTGACATGACTGGCTGCTAGTGACTATTTTATGACTCAGGCTGATAAACTCCCAGTACAGATGAACCTGAGACATATGTGAACATCCCATAAGACAAGCCCTACTGGGTTTTCAACATTCATAGCAAAGTGATAATACATCACACTTTCCACAACACATACAACTTAACAAGCATCTGTCAGAATTGCATCTTTTTATCAGTATCTGATATGCTAGTAAAATACAATATATACTGTGTGGCAGCTGAAAGTAAATATACTTTAAACCTCCAGCTGTGAAGATTCCTTCAGATGACATCCTGGGACAGTCCTGTAAACTTTAAATGTTAGTTTGTTAATGTCAGTTAAGAAGGAGTCTTTGAGGATTTATCTTTATTTAGAGAACTACTAAGCACATAATATGGAAGAATAATGATAGCCTTTTAAATTAAAAAATTCAGATAAAATATATTGTATACTTTTACATGTCAAGCACATACTATAAAACAGAATAAAGCTATATATTCCTACAAACAACAGGAAACTTCAGAACACATTGAGAGGGCACTCTATTTTCCTGTCTCTACTGTGACTGATATGTGTGATGTATTAACACTCTTCTTCTCAGTCAAATATATCTTTGGCTTGCTTCCTGGATAAAGTACTAAAAAGAAGGCTCTGGAAGGCTGCATAAGTACTCTAACCTATCTGCAGCTTCAATGCTACATTCCCTTAAGGAAAACAAAAATAATAAAAATTCATTAGCTATTTTTTCAACCCATCAAATGTTCTGTACTAGGTTATAAAAAATAATGAGATGATTACTTCATAGTGATAGAGGTTACCAAGGAATTTTGAATAACTGAGTATAGCACAATTTTTATAAATGAACATTGACATCCTATCTTTATTTTTTTGAGTATAGCATAATTTATAAAATATAATGAGGAGTCTCCAAAAGCTGTTTATAATAGTTTTCATCAAAAAGTTGGACTTTAAAAGAAGCTCCTTGCAATTGGCCTTGAAAGTGATAGCAAGACAGTTGTGTGGACTCCATGCAAGATTTCCTTCAATCATAGAGAAGCAAGTAAAAGGGAATGTACATGTCATCCTTGCCTACAACTCATCTGCATCATCTAGTTGTCTGAAAACTCCAAAGGGATGATACATCGTTTGAGAGCAAGATTTATTTTTAAAATATCAGAACTATAGTCAAAAAATAGCGTTTTGTTATATAATCATAATGTGGTATTTGGGTTGTCAGAATCCTGTCTTCCTATTAAAAAATCATTTCTGAAATACAAGCTAATGTAAAAATGTGCAATGCTTTGTAAACACGATTGCTAAAATCTGCCTAACTGGATCTCTTGGCTGCTTACAAGTACAGAAACTAGTCTCTATGCTACACAGTGCTTCATCAATCTGTGTACTGTAGAGAAGTCAGACTCACTTGGTGAGGCTGAAGTTTTAAAACTTTAACAGGAAAAGTGACAGTCACTAAAACCCAATCTCCACAGGGGGACAGGCAGAACTGGAAATAGAAAGAAATCCAAATGGAGACCAGAATGACCCCTGTTTCCAGGGCTACAAAACGCATCTAACTTTTTTTGAGAGGTGTTTTCAGAGACAGCAGAGCCTAGATATTTATTCAGAGATGATACAACCTGAACATGTGCAGAGACAGGTGACCTTAAACCTGAGAGAGTGCTAACAGGGGGAGAAAGTATCGAAGCAGAGGGGCTACCCAGCAATGGAAATTCAAAACTCCAATTTTCTGAAGAAAAGCTTCTACCTACTTATCTGTGTATGAATTGCCCTGTAATTATTCGATAATGTTCAGTCAATTCCATATGCTTTTGCCCGTAGTACACTTTTTAACCATTGTAATTCAACTCCTTTGCTCTGAACACTGCTCATCGAAATCAATATAACCCAGGCCCTCCCTGGTGGTGCAGTGGGTTAAAGCACAGCACTAAGAAGCTAAAGCCACTTCAGCATGAGTTTGATCCCTGCCCTGAAAGTGACCCACATGGCACGGCAGACCTCTCCTGACCCGCCCGCTGCTCCCTCAACAATGTACTTCATCACTCAGGCTATTCTGCTCCCCACTCTGTCTCTCACTGCCCCTGCACCTCTGGCCTGTACCCCAGTTCTGTATGCATAAATAAATAAATCTTAAAAAAAATTTTAAAAATCAGTATAATCCCTATCCTTCCATTTTTTACATGGGGAAAATGTTTGTGTTTTCCTCCCTCCTCCTTGCCAATCAACTTGCAATAAAATTCTTTATTTTCTTAAAATCTGGTGCCATAGTAATTGGATTCTATGCATGCTGGGCAGCAAACTCATTGCTTATTATAAGAATAAAAATAGAATAAAAAGATAAAGAGTGCAAATTTATTGAGCCTTAACTATGTGCCAGGGACTTTACATACCTTGTCTCATATTTCCCTCATAACAACCATATATGCTAGATTTCACTATTCTCAATATATAGATTGGGACACTCAAACTATAAAAATTGAATGAGTTGCTCAAAACTACATAGCTCAGTGAGCACCTAGGATTGAGAACTTACCCGTTATTAATTACCTCATGAAGGGAGCTAGTTTGGCCATCCCATGTCAGAAAAGAAGACAAATCTCTGCATAATTAGAGTTACTCCTCAATATCAGGCACTGTACTAGTCATCAGAGTTCAAATGACAGCCAAAAATCAGTCCCTGAAAGGACCAAGAGAGTGCAACTGGTCTGTTCCTCACAGCTAGGACCTTCTGAAGAAGCCCCAACATTTCCCCTACATAATCAGATGATTCTTTAATTGCTACAGCATGCAACTCTGCACAAGGGAGTAGCACCCAGAATTTGAATGCCACCCCAAGCCTCCTTGGGTTACAACTCAGCATACCATGAACTAAGCTTCCTGAGAGCAGGGCAACTGAAAGGAGCAAGGAGTGAGGTGGAGCTATAAACAAAGGAGAAGGGGAAGACGTGGATTCAAAGCAAGTGGGGAAGCTGTTCCGGGCCCTTAGTTTTGGCAGTTTTAGCATTTTTGGCAGAGCTAGTGGAATTTTTTAAATCTTGATCCCATGGTGGATTATATGGTACATTTGACTTATGGATCTCTCCTCCTGTCCCAGCTCTCTGAGACCTTCCTAACCCCCTTTCTTAAGGTTCCCTGCCTGAAGGTAACTTCAACCTGTGGCAACATTTGGGGCCTCAGCCACCTAGCTTTGGAACAAGCTATTTGTCCACAAGGGGATGGGTAGGTAATTTTTAGAGTTTGAATGGGAGACTGTTATTTGAAACCCTTTCTTGTTTTGCTCACTGTCTCTACACCAAAATGATGTAAAAAATAGATAGATAGATAGATAGATAGATAGATAGATAGATAGATAGATAGATAGATAGATAGATAGATAGATAGATATCTTTGAGCACACTGAATCTGCTTTCTTTACCTTTGTGCATGTGGTTGGCTGGATAATCAGAATGGGCAAAATGGGGTTTTCCCCTTAACAGTCTATGGTCCCTGGGTGGGCCTCAATCTCATGCAATTTCGTAACCAGTTCCAAAGGTATCCAAAATCATAGAAAACAACTGTGCCGTGTAGCGACTGTGAAGTTCCAAGTATTGTTTGTTTCTTCAGAGAAAGAAACAGGAATTTGAAAGACCAAATCTATCCAAAGATTGAGCCACAGGGCTATTTTGAATTTTGGTGGTGTGCAAATGTAGAATGGTAACTTTTCTCATGTCCGAGTCTGCATCATCACAACATTCTCAACTGATTTACGTCACCAGGACCTAACTTGGACCTAACCCAAAGTGAAAGCTGGGGAATGCCAGAGCCCAAAAAGTGGCACCATACAATCTTTCTGTCTAATTACTGCAGACAGAAGAAAATAACTTCTCAAGTTATTGTAACTATGACCCAATATCTTTTGGACAGCAGTTTTGGCTGATAAAAGATCTACTCAACCCATTCACTTCTCAATGATTTTTGGAGCATTCTCATGACTATCTTTCAAGCTCTGATCTCAAAGGGGAAAATAATTTCACCTTTTCAATTTTGTTTATTCAGGAGGCTAAGGAAAGGGATTAGTAGGCCACTTGAAATTTACATTTTAACAGCCCATTATGCTAAGGATTCCCCCCTTGTTTCTCAAAATTACTGAAACTACTTAGTTTCTAATCAATGTTTTTCCTTCAAGACCATATTCTCTTCCTATCTACTGTGAAAAGTATTAACTTCTCTCAAGATCTTGTGTTCCCTTAAAATTAGCAAAGGTAAAATATTTTTAATGAGGTCTTTTAAAAATATTTTCATGATGGGCCCTCCCTGGCAGTGCAATGGGTTAAAGCACAGCACTATGAAGCAATCTGCAGCCACTGCAACATGAATTCGATTTCCAGCCAGTGGGTGACCCTCATGACTTGACAGACCCCTCCTCCTCCTGACCTGCCCACTGCTCCCCTCAGCAGTGTATTTCAGTCAGTCTGCCTGTTCTGCTCCCCACTCTGTCTCTGCTGAATCCTCTCACCCCATGCCTCTGGCCTATACTCCAGTTCTCATGTGCATAATATTAATCCTAAAAAAAAAATTGTCATGATGTTGTGATGGTTTCCTTTGGTCAAAAGACTGAGGAGATGTGCTTGGGAAGGTAAAGATTGAAACATTAGCCAGAGCAGTTGTGCCTGAGAGAAGAGACCATGTCCTGGGACCACAGCATGGACGGAAATGCCTGAAGAACATCCTCACCAGAAAGACCGTATTCCCAAACCAGTTGGTTAACTGAGATGTCACTGACCACACGCACAAAAAAATTGTAGCCAAGTAAATTTGCATTATTGCTTACACACGTCATATTTTCTATAGATAATGAGAATTACAAGGAAGGAGAAGGTCACTTCTGGGGGCCATGCAGCCCCTCCTTTCTGGGCCCCACTTGGCACAGGCACTTCCTGTGCAGCAGCTGCCTGACCACCTGACAGCTGAGAGCTTAACCAGCCACCGCTTGATTTCTCTACATCCAGAAGTGACAAGGACAGGAATCCTTGAGGGTGCAATACCAAAGCAAAAATGACAAAAAAAATAAATAAGTAAAATAGAGCCACAATTCCGGGATAGTGAGGGCCTCCCTGGAAATCCAGGACTCTGTTGGCATCTTCAGAAAAGCGCTAGGCTGTATGTTATCTGAGTTACTTGTTGAGTTCATAAATTCTTGCCTCACCCTCTGCCCACCTGTCAGATGATAAGCAATTTGTGGATGTTAAAAAACAAAATCTGGCCCTCCCTGGTGGCGCAGTGGGCTAAAGCACAGCACTGAGAAGATAAAGCCATTTCTGCATGAGTTCGATCCCTGCCTGTCCCCAGAGGTGACCACATGGCGTGGCAGACCTCTCCTGACCCGCCCGCTGCTCCCCTCAGCAGTGTACTTCGTCGATCTGCCTGTTCTGCTCCCCACTCTGTCTCTCACTGCCCCTGAGCCTCTGGCCTGTACCCCAGTTCTGTATGTACAAATAAATAAATCTTTAAAAAAACAAAACAAAAACAAAAACAAAATTTGTTCCAAATAAATCAAGAGATCTAATTGGTTTCTTGTAGCCATTCATGGATTAGGCGACATCCCATCTAGAATGCCAAAGAAATGCATCATGAGCTTGCATAAAATGGAAGGCTTTTGTAGTCAAAAATATGACAAGGCAAAATTGTCTTCCCACAGGAGAAAGCCGGGAAGGCTTACTGTGCACTTTACCTCCCAAGTGCTGACCAGGAATGTCCGAGCAGATTGGTCTAGAATTCACAGTGGGCGGAGGCCAAACTGCAATTAGGTTAGGACTTGGTGGGGGTCCTGAATGAATTATTCCTGAATGAGCCTCTTGCTTCTTTTTTAAAATTGGATATGTTACCATTCATTTAACAACAATATACTTTTTTTCCCTGATGCCTATGTGAGGCTAATGACAACAGAGGAATGAGTGACAATATTTGTCCCACAGAATATTCTAGATGGTGGAATTGTTACCGTAAGTGAGTCAACAATACTATAGTGGCAATTGGGATGAGCATGAATCAGAAGGGAGAATAGGACAAATTGTGCCTTGCACTTCACGGGAAATTAAGCAAGGGAGGCTATGTTGCAGCCCATGGGCTGTGGACCGACGACTTTCCTGGGGTTGGAGCAAAGCCAGCTGGGTTGCATATGAAGAGTCTGTGTTTTTTGTCCCTGGCACCCTGTGACTTACATGACACTCAACATCTCAGCCTCTGCTCTGTTCTAAAATGGAAGGGTTGGACACTATAATCTTCTTTTTTTCTTTTTTTCAGGTAAAAGCTTTACAGCCTCATAAAAATACTTTCCCCTGCCTGGTATGTACCAATACTGTTGACATATGTGTGGTCAATGAGGGTGGGGGCATAGTCTGAAGTGATCACAGTGTCACATAAAGACCCTTTCCTGTAATAATAATAATGGTTCCTAAGATCTTACAGTGAAATAGGAGCTGCATTAAGGATGTTGCTCATATAAAACACCTTCAAGACTCCAATATTCCTAAGGAAAAGGTGCGGTAACTATAATCTTCAGTGTGCAGATGAAGATGTAATGACCTGGAGAGCTCAGTGCCTTTGTCCAAGATCACAGTCATTAACTGACAGAACTGGCCCAGGGAGGGAGCTAGTCAGAACATGGGCCTCTGTTCTTGACCATCATTTTTTTTTTTTTTAAGATTTATTTATTATTTATGCATACCGAACTGGGGTACAAGCCAGAGGTGCAGGGGCCCTGAAAGGATTCACCAGAGACAGAGTGCAGAGCAGAACAGGCAGATCGACAAAGCACACTACTGACGGGAGCAGCAGGAGGGTCAGTAGAGTTCTGCCACCCATGTAGGTCACCTCAGGGCCTGGGGATCAAATTCACACTGAAGAGGCTGCAACTAGCTTGCAGTGCTGTGTCCCAACCTTTGCACCACCAGGGAGGACTTGAGCATCATTTTATTTGAGTTCCTCGAAGCTTACTTCAGCTAAGGCTGGATGCTAGTTCCCTGCACAATAAGTAGTTTCACTGAATCAGTGATAAGGAGAAAGTAAGAGGAAAGTTAGCTAATAGGTTTCCTAAACTAAAAAAAATGAATCAGAGATAAGAAGAAAGCTGTGGTGCATGATGTCTTATTACTAAGAGATTGAATCAGTAGAACAGTACTAGAATTGCATGTGGACTCGGATCTCAATTTGGAACAGCATGCTTAGCAGCAATGGGGCGAGAGTAAGGAATAATATAAAAATCTGCGCCAGACTCTCTAATATAAGCTTAACAAATCATTCTTCATCATAACAACTTGAAGCAAGTTTGACTGCTCCAAGGATTACTCACATTCAGAAGGGACATGAACTACCTAGATAAAATGTTTTGCAACAAACATGATTGAAATTTAATAAATATCTTTTGAAAAGCTTATCTGTTTTGTATATTGTGATGTAATTCTCAACATGTCATTTTATTCTTGAGTTAAATGTAAAATAAGACATCCATGTAGTAGAATTTAGCCTGATTATATAAATGTGATATCTTGATTGTAGCGAGATTTATAATCACTACAGTTTACTGAGAATGTGGGTATATAGGTCATTTAATCTTCAAGAAAACCCTGTGAAGCCTGAATAATCATTTTTATTCCATAAATCAGAAAACAAACATCAAGTAAACCTAGTTCTTAAACCTAGTGAAATGAAAAAAAAATGTGTTAAAACAAACAAGATCAAGATTAAGTATTAATGAATGAGACTCTTCAACCCCCCCCTGCAAAAAAAAAAAATGGTGTAAACACATGAGACCTTTTGAAAGGCACATTTCCTTGCGTGATAAGAAAGGTCTCAATATAACCCAGAATTAGACTCACCTAAATGCAGTCAACTGATTTTTGAAAACAGAGAAAAGATAATCGTTCAACAAATGGTGCTGGAAAAACAGAATAACCTACATGCAAAGTAAATGTAGACACAAACCATTCCTAGCAACCATTTGAAGCAGTTCCACACAGAGGAAAGACCAACTTTGCCTCCCACACACTACTTAAGCATGAGGGTGGATGTTAGAGCGTGCTGTGGTCTGAACTCTGTCCCTAAGTGAGGTGGCTTCTGGGAAGGGGCACCGCTGAGTGGCCTTTCTGTGAAGCTTTAAAAGGGAAGGATGCATTGGGATTGCTCTTTTTTCGTTAGAGCTATAGTGGAAGACAGCAGCCTTGGGGGAGCAGCAGCCTGCACCCCATCCTACTCTCCTCCCACCCTCTTGGCTCCCAGGGCAGGGAGGGTTCTCTGACTTCAGCAGAGGCAGTTCTTTGCCATCCTCTGCCAACACCTGTAACTGCAATCCCATCTCGCATACCCGGCAATAACTAGACCTTCTCCCTGTCTCTCTACCCTGTTAGTTCTTTGCTACTTCTTAAAAAAATAATAATGTGTGTGTATGTATGTATACATATATATTCTCTTTTGCTGCATCAAAGATATTTTATTTATATTTATGGTGGTGGGTGGCCAGACCCAAACCAGTGTGAAAATTTCTGACCTGGTGAATATTTTTAGATTTATTGCCTTATAATAGGCTTATATGTTTTTTTCAAATTAACACAAAATGAATCAGGGACCTAAATGTTTTACAAATTATAAAAATTGTATAATGATAAAACTTATATAAGGACAGTGTAGGAGAAAATTAGGTGACTTTAGATTTGGCAACAAATTTAAGAATTAACACTCCAGGGGGGCTGACCCACATTGCTTGGTAGATCTCATGTATCTGGCATACACTTCATGAAAGAATGACTTGATAAGTTGAACTGCATTAGAATTAAAAAAAAAAAACTGTTCTTTGTTAAGAGAATGAGGAGATAAACTATATGTATATATATCCAAAATATACAAAGACCTCTTAAGAATAGCAGTAAGAAGAAAAAAATAAATTTAAAAACAGCCAAAGCTCTTGATGTGATAAGATCTTCATATTTTCTCTTTGTTGTATTATAGTTCCCTCTGAAAGTATCACAATTCTTTCATAAAGAAAAATCTTACCTGCACAATCTGATAGACAATATTGGGAAGACCAGAGAAACTAGGTCTAAGTAGAGATGCTTAACCTTGCTTGCACTATGGAATAAACTGAGAAGCTTTAAAAAATACTGATGAAAAAAATAACAGGTAAATATAAATCAGAGACATTCTGAGGGGAGGAGGAGGAAAAGGTCAAAGAGGGGAGGGAAGAGCACAAGGGACTATGGTGACGGTGCTCAGGTGAACTGGTGGCGGGAATTTCATAGGGACTACATCTGAGAGGATATTGCACGAAAATTAACAACGTTGTAAAATATACATAAATACATAAATTATTAGGAAATTTTTAAAAAACACTGATTTGTAAAAAGACAAATACCAGATGTTTTACCTATATGGAATATAAAGAAACACAGCAAAGGAATAGATAAAACTAAACCAACACAAACACTAGAAATCTGAGTACAGAACAAGGACTGGCCTGGGTTGGGCACAGAAGGAAGGACAGGCCAGATGGAGTATGATGGAGGGATGCTGAAGGCTTGGCGCTGGTGTGATGTGATAACATGCATTTGAAGAAGGGAAACCTATACTCCTGAAACATACCGTGTTTAAAGCCAGCATACCTGCAACAGAAGATAATTTCATTAAAATAAAGAGCTGGTTCTTAAGTTTCACCCCCCAGACTGTAACTGACCTGGAGTGAGGCCTGGGCATCAGGCTTTTTAAAAACTCCCCAGATGGGGGCCCTCCCTAGTGGCGCAGCGGGTTAAAGCACAGCACTAAGAAGCTAAAGCCACTTCTGCATGAGTTCCATTCCCGCCTGCCCCGGAGGTGACCACATGGTGCTGCAGACTTCTCCTAACCCACCTGCTGCTCCCCTCAGCAGTGTAGTTCGTCGATCTGCCTGTTCTGCTCCCCACTCTGTCTCTGATGAAGCCTCTCGCTGCCTCTGAGCCTCTGGCCTGTACCCCAGTTCTGTATGTGCAAATAAGTAAATCTTTAAAACAAACAAACAAACAAAAAAAAAAAAAAAAGAAAAAAACTCCCCAGATGGTTCCAATGTGAGAAACGTTGAGCCAGGAAACAGCTTGTTTTATTCCAACTCTCCTCAGGCTTCCAGGGCAAGGGGCATCCGTCCAGGACACTCTGGTGTCCTCTGGCCCTAAATGGCAGGACAGATGTCCAAACCTGCATGCGTGTACTTGGATCATGACTCAGTAGGGTCCAGGACCAGCTGGTGATTGGAGGAAGATGCCCATCTTGGGGTATTGCCAGAAAAGGAAACTCTTCTTTTTAGGGGGCCACAGATCAGAAAGGGCAAATCTAGGAAAACTATCAAGATCACACTTTATATGAACTTTTTAAAATTATTTATTTATTTATGCATACAGAACTGGGGTACAGGCCAGAGGTACAGGGGCGGTGAGAGGATTCAGAGTGGGGAGCAGAAAAAGAAGATCAACGAAGTACACTGCTGAGGGGAGCAGCGGGAGGGTCAGGAGAGGTCTGCGGCGCCATGTGGATCACCTCCAGGGAGGGGATCAAACTCATGCTGAAGTGGCTTTAGTTCTTAGTGCTGTGATTTAACCCGCTGTGCCACCAGGGAGGGCCCTTTCATTGAACTCTATAAGAGGGTCTCAGGGTATAAACAAAGTGTTCCTGTATCCCTCCGGGTTCTGCTCAGGTTGGACTAGTAATTGAAACAGTATGAGATGGGTTAGCAAAGAAATTCAATCAATGTAATACATATGGAAAATGTACACACTTTTAATGCTAAAGAAAAATGGAACAGACCAGAGATATTTAGGGACCTGGGGCATCAAGAGGAGAACAAGGCAAACTTATGACAGACAAGAAGGGGTTACTTCATCCTTATTGTGGAAATAAAGACAAGTCTTAAAGAGAACATGTTTACTGATAAACTATAAGTGGATGAATCTCCCCGAACCACATTCTTCTAGGTCATAAAAGAGGGAGCAGTGATTGCTTCTCTGATTAAAAGAAGAGAAGGGGCTTAAGACTCAATGACCTAGTCTTTGATTAGGGAAGGGTGGAAGACTTGGGTTAGGACAGATGCTTCTCCTCAGCCTCAATGGATTTCATTTCCTTTAGTTCAAAATACTTTGCATGCCAGAGCAAGACATCTTGAGGAGACCAGTTCTGAGACTCTGGGGTAGTCTTATTTGGGCACTTCAAGGGCTAAGGAAAAGATTCCTTTTGTCTGTGGTAAATGGCCAAGCCCCACCTGATGGCTAGGTCTGTAGTCTGAAAGCCCATATTTTCAAAACCCCATGGAAGCAGAGATTGCTGAGTTTTAACCTTGTTGGACCATTT
This sequence comes from Condylura cristata, assembly GCF_000260355.1. Classification (NCBI taxonomy): domain Eukaryota; kingdom Metazoa; phylum Chordata; class Mammalia; order Eulipotyphla; family Talpidae; genus Condylura; species Condylura cristata. The sequence goes on along the minus strand of NW_004567117.1, from coordinate 6,547,873 downwards.
TGAAGCAGTCACATGTGAGTATGTGACAAGAAGTCCAGAGAGAGTTTACAGAATTTATTTTCAAACATCTGAGACCTTTTTTCCTTTCTGTAGACTATATTCACTTTATAAGTCACAGGGATGATCACAGTTATTTGCTATGTGTTTGCAATAAGATCTGCAATCAGGGCTGCTTAGGAGAAAAATAAAGTCCTGTGAGCTGACAGTCAGCACAAAGGAACTTAAAAACTCATGCCAGCATGAGATGTTTTATCAGAGACACAGTTCAGTTCAGCTATTTAAGTAGCTGTTTGTCCAGTAATGCTCACTAAAAAGTAGAGAAGAAAGTAGAGGAAGACGATCTGTAAGTCAGTGTTTCATTTTGTCAGAATCCAAACAACATGAAGTTTCCACATGGATACCCTGGTGTCCTGTGATCCTCAATGGCAAGAGGACAGAGATGCAGCCTTTCCCAATCCTTCCTTGCAAGCGAATCCCGGAGCTTGTCTTTCTACCATATTTAAGTGATGTTTATCACTGCCCAGCCTCAAGAGGCAAAAGTAAATAAAGAAAAATGATTTCACTCCCAGAGTGTGATCGACAGTATTGGACAGACCAAAGGGCTAGATCTAAGAAGGGTCATTTAGCACTGGCTACCCACATTGACCTAAGAAGATTTAAAAAATAGAGTTCCCTGAGTTTCAGCCCTAGAATTCTGTCATCTGCCTTGTGTGACTGTGAAGTTCAGAAGACACAAGCCACATGCATAATTGAGCATTTGAGAGGTTACTGTGACTGTTCAACTTTTGAGGGCAAAATTTTATGGCCATCTGCCAGTCTGAGGGGCAGGTGAGAGGATCAATCTCCGAGTGAAGCGGTCTGCCTTGATCCAGTCCATCACTGCACATTGATATTACTATCATTGTCAACTGTGGCAGCTCAGAAAATAATGGACAAGGGCAACATTTTGAAGAGTGATTTTATTCTACTGAGTGAAGAATAAATGGAAACTACAAAAAGAAAATGGAGTAGAAGCAGTCCAGAGAAAACCTTTGCTGGCCCCCTGCCATGCAATAAAATTCTAGGGAAGTCACATGGAAGGACAACTATGAACTCATAGTTGATTAATGAGAGACCTAGAAATATACAGCACCCACCCACTCTGTTGGTTGGCATATGAAAAACTGGGAGCACAGAGCCCGGCATCAGTTTTGTGGAAAGCTCCACAAAAGTGGAGATGCTTGACCGTGGCGGTAGAGTAGTGGACTTCATGGGAGGTAAGCTCTGGGCTGTGGGGCTGCGTAGACTTTGCCTACACAGTGTGAGGATGTATTTAGATCTACTAATTGGCTCTCCAGTCAGTCATGCACATGTTACTACTGACCATCACTTGTGTGGAATATGATATCCAGAGAATATCAGGACCTAGGTTGGTACCCAAGTCCTCCTTCTTCTTACTTTCCCCACTTCTCCCTCCATCTTGCCTGGACTGCACCCCTTTCCCTTCCTCTTCTGCTTAGTGATGCAATCTCAACTGGGAGAGCTGGACAGTCCACAGTCAGTTCTGGGGACACAGCACACCTTCTCAGTAGTTCAGGGTTAATTAAGCAGTTGTCACCAACTTCATATGTAGAGGGATTCATAGTAATTTTCCATCCTCTTTACAATGGTGTAAAAAGAGAGAATTTTGGATTAGAAGATTCTGAGCTTGAGTACCTTCTCCACTACTTGCTAGTGGAGCAAACTGCCACACATGTCTTCATAGGGTCTTTGGCTATTCCTGGGTCGTGTGAGGAGGGTCCTACACAGATGGCATTCAGCAACTTGGGGGGGGGCACCCAGTCACTTGGAACTTGCTTCCATACCTATCTCCCAAGCCAAAGCCATTCTAAGGTGGCATGAATGCAGTATAAATGCTATTTTTGTGCAGTTTCTCCATATTTCACCTTAAAGTTCTCACTGAGATACAAGCTAGGATGAAACCTTAGTGAATTCACTCACAGGAGTCACTCTGTATCGAGGTTTTTTTTTTTTTTCCCCTACACAGCGCTCCCCTTGTTATTTAAGCTCATCCAACTGAAATGCACCTTCCTAGGAACAGTATGCAATCTTGAGCTGCATATGCCCTTACAATTTTAATTTGAGGCAAATCATCCATTGTCCCTTTTGCTTTCTCTCAGAATTCTCACTCTAGTCTCTCCTTTCCTCTGCTCACCTCACTAACTGGCATCAGCACTACCTTATTACAAACCCTTCTCTCCCTCCCCATCCATATCCATCCCCTCTCCTGAGAGGAATACAATAGCTGTCCTTCCTTTAGGTAGGTGTTCTCCACGTTTCTACCTCAGATGTGTGAAGAAAGATCTGCATCAAGGAAAACAATAGATCATCTTCTCCCAGGTTTCCCCATCCTTATTTCTGGTACAGTATCTGCTCCTCTTCCTAGCAGAAAAAAAAAAAAAAAAAAAAAAAAAAACAAGGAAAATCAAACTGGTCAAACTACATCTCACAGCAATTTTGAACTCACGTTATCCTTGGTATAGTTATCTCAACTATTCTTAAAAGATTTTGCCATATTATGTCAAAAGATTTAGTGACTTGAAGAATTACTTGAATTCAGGCAATTTCTTTACAGTAAAATCGATAGTACATTCAACACAGTGAATCAAAATATTCATAATGCTCTTTCACTTGGCAGCTACAAGCCATCATTATGAGCTATGTGGCTTCCAGGTAGGTAAATAATGACAGGAAAACATTAGGAGTGTGGCCAGCAGCAATATATTTCAAGTGCTTATCCCCAAGCAATTTTTCATAAGGAATATTCAATTAGATTTCCAAAGGATGTGAGAAAATAGGATTCTTCCCATTTAGTGTTAAAGGTATTACACAATGGTTTACTTCTTAATATTTTAAAGACTCTTAGCTTCTATCTTTTTAGTCAGAGAGTATGCAAATTCCCCAAGAAGAAACGGGCCCAGCACAAAATGGATGTCTCTTTCTATTAGATTTTATGATTTTTCAAGAGGCAATGATTTCGTGGCAGGTTTCCTGTGCTTCCATGCATTTGTCCTCTACACAGCTCAAACTCCATATTCTCGAGCCTCTGGCAGAACTAACTTCTTGAACAAACCCCTTCTTTACTCCTTGCCCTTTACCATGGCCCTACTCTGATCTCACCTCACTCTGCTACCCAGTTCTGCTCACTTGAGCTCCCATCAGAAGCACTTAACTCCCAATGTCTTTTTGTTTTGTTTATCATACAAACTGGGGTGTAGGTCAGAGAGTGGCCGGTGAGAAGATTCACCAGAGACAGAGTGGGGAGCAGATCAGGGGCAGATCTACACTGCTGAGGGGAGCAGCCAGTAGGACAGGAGAGGTTGCTGTGCCTTGTGGGTTAGTTCCCTGGCCTGGAATCCAACTCAAGTTGCAGTGACTGGTAATAGCTTGTTAACACTGTGTCTTTAACCCTTGTGCCACTAGGGACTTACCAATAAACATTTCTTGAGCACAATGCTATGACTGTGACTCTATTCCTCAGATTCTAGATACAGTCGTTGTCTTAGTTTTTGGTCCCCCAGAGGCAAACCCTAAAACCACGGTGACAGTGTGTCAACAAATTGACCCCAAACTGGCGTTTACTTGGGCGTCTTAGAAATACAAGTTCAGGGCAATATAGATTCAATACAAATCTGACGGATGCTCCCCAAGTGGTATCGGGAGATTATAGTACCTAGAAATTTAACTGTTTGACAATTGCTCTGAACAGTTATTACTGATGGTGAAGAGTAGCTGTCTCTCGGTCTGGTCCATTACTCTGTCAACCATCACCAAAATTTACAACTGTGCTTGAGGGTGTTCATTTGTAACCACACCTTTCTACAGACAGAAAAGGGTGTAAGTTACAATCTCTTGAGTGCCTAATTTACACACTTTGGATGTAATTTAGCCCTACACTTCAGTTTCCTTAGGGCCTTTCTGGTTCCAGTTTGGATTCTTTGTAACTCTAGTTTTTCTTTTCATTTCCATAAGTGCAAGCAGTTCATTTAGGAGGTGATCTTAGGAAATGATGCAGAAGAAAAATAGGAAAGGAAAAGAAGCACATAGTGGTTCGTTAGTGAGAAAATTACCATTTTAGGTGCATAGCCATAGACAATTACTTAATGTGGCTCCCAGAGAACCCTAGAAAGAAGGAACACTCCAGTTTGTATGATAAACAAAACAAAAAGACATGTTTATTGGGAGGTTAAGTGCTTCTGATGGGAGTCTGGAGTGAGAGAGTTTATTTTTATGTGTCAATTTCACTAGGCAGACAGCCATTAATTGCTAATCCCCAGCACTTCTAGCTTTTTTGTGTGGAAGGGGAAAAGAGGCTTTGAGGCTTTGAGTTCTAGAAGGCTTTCAGGCAAAGAAATCCAGGCGCCTGCAGTTGCAAGTCCAGCAAGTGTACATTGAAGTTTCTAGGACAGGGCTCTGTGGGTATGGCATGGCAGGGCCCTGCAGCCACAGCAATGTTCAATTGTGTGAGTGTTTTCCTTCAATGCTTTTTTTTTTATACCCAGCTAGTGATGGCAAATATAGTGTCATTCTTATCTATTACTAGTGGCATTACTAAGAAAGATTCTGAACTTATGTTAATGGTTAACAGTAGGGGGAACCGGTGTTTGATCAGAGATATCTGCTAGCAGTTGAATGAAAACTTGTGCATCTTGCCTGATGTTTGTTGTCTGAATCCTAAAATTAAGAGCAGAAGTGAGTTACTAGAGGGATCACAGAAAATGTAAATGCAAAGGAAGTGATATGTGATCTGGACTGTATGGAACAACTCCTCTAAAGTCAAAGCCCTTACTGGCCTTCACAGAGGTCAGGGGAAAGCACACTGCTTGCTTATAATAAAATTATTTTCATTAGACTTCCCAACAACATCATCTTATTTGATGAAAGTAGAAAAACTTACCTGGGAAATAACGTAAATGGATTAACCTGCGTAATGACAAATTTTAGATGAGGATTGAATATTTCATGTGATTTTAAAAAGTTTTAACCTATAATTTTCCCAGGTTAAATACTAATTAATGCATTCTATTAAATAATGTATCTGTTACAGGCTAACCATTATTATATGCTCTTGCAAAAACAAGAGATGAATAAACCAGATCTTTAAAACTCCCAAAGTCTAAGCAAAAGAATGATTTACATTTAATCCAGACATTTTGAGAGTGTGGCATTTAAGGGCACAGATGCTCTGGATTTTAATCCTGGCCCTCACACTTATGCATGGAGTAACCTGAAGACATTTATTTCATTTCTTCATGTCTCATTGCTACCTACTTGATGTGGTTGCTTTGGAAGTTATATCTAAAAATACCTGTAAAACTAAAATAGTGCCTGGCTTATAATCAACACTAGTTATATTTTTGTTCTTTGCTTTTAATGTGAGAGCACAGATTAGGAGCATCTCATTTCCTGTCTGGGGAATCAGGAAGACTTGAAAAAGTTGCTGATGTTTGAACCGGGCACTGGAGGAAGAATAGGATTTTTATCAATGGAAACGGGAAGAGGCTCCAGCAGGCAAAAGGAAGCCACATGCAAAGAGATGGAGGAGCCGTCTGGAGAAGAGGCATAAACATCATTTATTTTTTTCTTTTTTGCCAGACAATTAACTGTATTTAAGAAATGTAATTTGAACTGTATTTTGAAAATACTACTTTGCAGGTGCCTGGCTAGCTCAAGTGGCGGAACATGAAACTCTAAAAAAAAATGACTCGGGCAAAAGAATTCATGAACATATATGAATTGCTAACAGAGTTCCCCACCCTTTTTTCTCTAGGTTCAAAAAATAAGCACTGAATCAAAAATTAAAGCATACCAACTTGAATTTCCTGAGTGATTTAACCCAGGCTGGGCCTCTATAGTAGCCACACTGGCATTGACCCTGCCACAGCATGAGATCCAGAGACAAAAGAGGCGCAATGCTGCATACAGAGAGAGGCTCCAGGTGCCTTTTGTCAGGGAGCATGGGCAGAAAAACCAACATCTTCCATTAAGGCAGCTCCAGAATTAGAGCTAAACTAACCTCTGGGAGCCTTAACACAAAAATTATCACAGGATATGCAACACAACTTTGTATGCATTGAATGCATTGAATCCAGGAAAAATAGAATTTTGTAAAAATTTCTCTCTGACTTTTTTTTTTTTTCTTTACATAGGCTAGCTTACAGGAGGCATTTGAAGGGCAAGGTCAGAAAAGACAGGAAACGGGGATTTACAAAATCTGTGTCACACAGTAAGTTTTTATCCTAAAATGGGGAATTAACAGGTGAATTAAACACCATTGACATTTAATTTGAAGTTAAACACCATTAAAAAATGACTTTAGCTGTAAAGATCCTTTAACTCGCTAACTTAGTTCCTGCTTTGCCACATACTCCAGGGTCCATATGAGTAAGCCCCCTGTTGATACATCCAGGACTAATGTTCTCATTGAAAAATATTAGGAAGCAATTACTTTTTTACTGATTAAACACCTTTGGAAGTAACACACTGACTTCATGCTTATGTTCACAAAAAGTACAGAGCATGTCTGATTATAGAAACATAATACAAGCCACATATTTGATTTTATGCTGTTTGGTAGTATAGGATAGAAAAACTGCCTATTCCCTCCAAGTTCCTTTGGTTTTGTAACAATATTGTCATAAAATTGGCTACAGGGGGACAAAAATAGAAATTTATTTTCATACCTATGGATGTTCCCTAGTGATATAATTTAAAGAAATGACCAGCGCATTTTGCTTTAACATCCACTTAAGACAAAGAAGCATCAAGAAAGGGGCGGGGAAGGGAAGCTTGCAGCTGACTGAAGAAATAAGAATCTGTCTACACCAGCTTTTGGGTCCTAAGTTCCCTATCTTTGGAAGCTTCTGCCCCTCCCATTACAGAAGGGTGCTGTCTAGGGGGGACTGCATCTCCTCCTTGTAAGAACAAAGAAGTGTAAAATGCTCTTTTTGCAAAGTCCGTTTCTTAAACAACTTTAGTTCAAAAATAATCAACATGCAAAAGTAACACTTTGGGGCAGTCCACTCCAGGCCACAATCCATAAGCCACACTGAAGAAAGAAATAAGTCTTCCACATTTTATTTAACCCAGTATATTTAAGATCTTATTTAAACTTGTCATCAATCTAGAAATTATTAATGGGATATCTTATACACTCTTTTGTACTCAGTCTTTGAAAACCTGAGGATGCTTTGCACTTACATTGTATCTCAATTTGGACAAGTCACAATCTAAGTGCCTAGTGGCCACGTTGGCTGATGATGCCATATTGGATAGTATAGGTGTGGATAATGGAGCATCATCTTTTTCCATTGAGGGTTTTTTATTTATTCATTCATTCACTCAGGGAATATGCAGAGGGGTTCTATTTTGTAATTATAACTGAATATGAAACAAATACATGTCTGTCTTGCTTTCAGAAATCTTGGAGACTAATGCAGGACACCAACCCTAAGTAAGTAAACAAATTTTTGCAAGGAAGCTACAAATGTACACATGTGTGCATACACACATACAATGCTAGTTAGTTAGCTTTGAACTGAGGAAGGTATTAAAAGGGACAGGAATAAAAACCTGATGTTCTTTTAGATCATAAGTCAGGAACCCCTTCTTTGAGATTATAATAGCTAAGCCCAAACCTAAAAAGGAGCCAGTGCTTTGAAGAACCAACTAACACAAACATTCTAGTTCAGGTAAAGGAACTCAGAGAAAGAAGCTGAAAAAGGCTAAAGTGACTGGAGTGAAGTTGGGGAAAACCTTGGGTTTTTTAGACTTGCTCACAATCTAGAGACAATGATTGCATTGCATGTGTTGTACATTTATTTGCTAAACATAGAAAATAGTCATCGCTTGGTGGATGTATGGGCCTGATTAGGAGGAGCAGAAAAATGGCACGTGGATTTGGGCGGTTCCAAAGGAGAGTGGCAGGCTTGGCCCATGCTAAGGGCAAAGTTGCCCATAAATAACTTAAGGGTCTGGACATAAATGAGGTGAGCATAAATCATTGGTATATGTTGGCATGTAAACCCTCTCTCTGTAGGAACCCTCTACCATTTGATACCAGATTATAAAACCTTAGGGGGGTAATGTTGTCGGGTTGTCTGGGAGAAGCATCTCTTAGATCTTTGTTCCTACCTGTCTAGGATTATCTGCTCTCAGGGCCAAAAAGAGTATAGGCAAACCTCTAGTAGTCATTTACCAACAGGAACAACCACAATGAAATCATTTCAGAGAAATGAACTATTCTAACCTCAAAAGGAAAAGACCTCACATTTTCCTTGAAAAATTAAATGGCTTCTGGTAGGTTAAGCATTTCCCAGCAAACCTCTCTTAATGCCTGGTGGACACTTTCCCATCAGAGTTCAGTGGCATTATTGAGTTCTTTGGAGGCAGAGTGGGGACTTTATTCATTATTAAAGATTTATTTTTATTTACGTATGCCTACAAGAACTGGGGTGTAGGCCAGAGATACAAGAGGGTGAGAGGCTTCGCAAGAGACAGAGTGGAGAGCAGAAAATACACTGCTGAGGGGAGCAGCTGGCGAGGCAGGAGAAGTCTGCTGTGCCATGTGGGTCAGCTCCCTAGTCAGGGATTGAACTCAGGCTGCACTGGTTGGTGATAGCTTGAATAGTGCTGAGACTTACCCCCTGCACCACCAGGGAGGGCCCCACAGTAAGTACTTTAAAGGGATGCTGGAATGGGGTGACAGAATGAGGACAAACCAACACATACAAGCCACCTCTGCTTGCTCCCTCTGAAATACAGTGGAAACACCTGTGAGTGAGCCTACCTGTCCTAGATAAAAAGTTCATGTCCTCTAATTCAGTTTTTAAACTCCTTTTTATGTCTCCGGGCTTTGTGTTCTCCAAAACTTCTTCAATTGTGACAGGATAGGTGAGATTTGACAAGGCAAGATGGGCAAGAGTAGAGAGAGAAAGGAATGCCAGGGGAGACTGGAGGTGCCAGGAGAGCCAGGGAAGGCAAGCCTGTGCAGAACACCATTTGGGGACCAGGAAGATTGCGAAGATCTAAGTACAGAAAGGAAGACAATATTCAGGACGTCTTGCAGAGTGAAGATACACTTTATCTTTCCCAAGGCCAGGCTACAAGAAGTGTGAATCCTCTTAAGATGTCTGAAATGACCTTGTTTGCATCGTCCATTGCTGTCCATCATTCCCATGTATGTATGAGCATCCGCTGTGTGCAAGGCACACTAGGGTGCTGGGACACACTCTGTGTTAAGGACCTGCACTTTTGAATACATTTGGGTGACTTAAACCATCTTTTTTTTTCCTTTTTAAATATGTATTTATGTATGCATACAAGAAATGGGGTATAGGCGAGAGGTGAGGGAGGGTAAGAGGATTCACAGAGACAGAGTGGGGAGCAGAACAGGCAGATTGATTGAAATACACTGCTCAGGGGAACAGTGGGCGAACCAGGAGATGTCTGCTATGCCATGTGGGTCACCTTTCTGGCCAGGGATTGAACTCATGCTGCAGTGGCTGCAGAGAGCTTCATAGTACTGTGCTTTAACCTACTTTGCCACCAGGTAGGGCCCGATTTAAACAATCTTTCCATATGCTTTCTCAGTTAACCTTTCGACTTTCCGTCTACTTAGCTGACTCCTGTTCTTTATGCTGTATGGCCCAGCTTCTCCTGCTGCTGCTCAGGCTGGTGATCAGAGAAGTGGGACGGCTAGCCCTTGCTACTGGGCCGAGCACTCTACTTACACGACTTCACTTGTACTTTATAACAACTCTATACATCTTATTTTTCAAATAACTCAGTTTAGAGCGCCTAAATAGTGTGCATGGTAAGCATGGTAAGGAGCAGAAGTCTGGCAAGAGCAAATCACTTCATCATTCTGTGTCTCTGGCATTATCTATAAAATGGGGTGACAAGGAGTGCCTTCCTCACCCAGGGCAGTGTGAATGAATGAGTTAATAGGAAAGCACTTAGACTGCTACCTGGCACACAGGAGGTAATCAATAAATATAAGTGGCTGTAATTTCTAGTAGCACACTAAAAAAAAAAAAAAAAGTGGTTACTGCAGAAATATTTCATGGTTTTATTTGTAAAAAATTTCTATACCAGATATACTATAGTGGATGGAGAGTCTTGCTGGTTGCCTTAAAGTTGCAGTGTCTTTTTTTATTTTTTTAGCACCAAAATTTTTAGTAATCAAAATTTGCCTCATCACTTAATTTTCAATAATAATATGCTAAAGAAAATACGCCATAGTTACTGAATGTATTTAAGCAATCTACAAACAAAAGGACTGGTCGAGTGCCCGAAATGGAAACATCCCTTCAGATACTGAATGAGGAAAGGAAGGTATAAAATTATGCAAAGACTAAGATGGCATGTCTGTAAGGAAAATAGATCAGAGAGGAGGTATCAAAACTATAACAGTTTTTATATTAACAACCTGAAACTATTTTAGTATTTTATATTTTGGGTAAATACTTTCTAATAATTGGGATTTTTATTTTCTGATATTTTGGGCATATAAATTGATTGCCTTTATACATAGCAGTAAAATAATTCAGTACCTTAGTGCATTCCATAATATATATTTAAAAACAAAACATCCTTATAAACCTTTTTATGTAGTTGCACTTATGTAAGAGGGTGAGCTTTTATGACATAAAAAGTTACATGTGTTCAGAAACATTACCAAAAAATGAACAAAAACCTTTTAGAAAGAACAAGAATGTAAGTCCTTCCATAAAAAAATAAATTTTCCTCAACAGCTAAAATTGGCTGTCTATGCTAAGAAAACACTAGAACAGCCAGGAGGAAATCTGAGCCTGGTTACATTTCCACTGTGGAAGTATTTCTGACAGATGGAGGCTGCTGCTCCTTCCCTCTGTCAAGCCTGCAGGAATTCTGCCCACAACTGTGACCCTCACCCTCTGCCTCACCTCTGCTTGGTTCTCTTTGGTAGTATTTGTCCCTTGGGCTTCAGCGAAGCTCCAGCTGGTCCCAAGATGTCTGCTGGCTCTCCTGTCTGCTAATCTTGCCTTCTCCTTCCCTTCTCTTCTCTCCTTCTCTCAAGTCTCCTTTTTTATTTCCCTTCCTTTCTAGTCTTTTCTCCCCCTCCTTACTTCTCCTACTCTCCCTTTTGTTCTCACTTCTTCTTCTCTTCCTTGTCCTCCTCTCTTCTCCTCTTCTCACTCTCCTCATTCTTGACTTTGTTAGGTCAGTTCATGTGTCACTGGAAACTGGTAAAAATGTCTGCATGCCATTACCGAGCCAACTGATCACAGAGGGACTCAGGCAATTCCTGGTGACCTGTCTTGGTCCAGCATCGTGGTTATACAGAGCTCTGGCATCTGATTTGAATTCAAGCTTCACCACTGTTTTGAGGCCTATGATTCAACTCATTAAAGCTTGGTTCTCTCACCTTGGAAACCTGAGAGGATAATGACAATATATCTCTCAGAGAACTTCTGTGAGGCATCAACAAAATTGTTACATAAAGTAGGCATGGTCAGTGCTCAGTGAAAATTGGCTAATTAACTACAGTTTCAGGAAGTATTAGCTCAAGTTTTGCCCTTAAGATGCTGGCCACAGCAACCTTTTCTAAATCACTTTTCAGACTTCAAGCAAGTTGCAGTTCTCTCTTCCCTCCCATTCATCTTTCCCCCCACTTCCACTACACATTACTTTATTCACATTATTTAATAATGGCAGGATAGAGTGAGCTGGATTAATGTCTGAACTTTCTTATCTAGAGAAGGTGATGGCCAGTTACTAAGAGCCTATTGAGTGCCACCATCTGGATCCATCTAAAGTTATCTAAACCCAAAAAGATTAGGTGACTTACCCAGAATTTCTGCAACCAGTTAATGGGTATGAAATACTGACTGCATTTGTTTGGAAACACCAAAGTCCATAGCTAACCCCAAATATCCAATATTTTATTTCTTTCCTTTTTAAATGGATTGACTGCAACTCCAAGAGTGGATTTAAGGTATCAGTAGGGGAAGACTTAGGCGTCACACAGGCTGTCCCTGAATCCAGTGTCTCCTACAACGTACCACAAGAAACCTCTGAGGTCTTCTGGTGGCAGAATCTTCTTATTCTGATGTTCCCAGAGAGGCTCCTCTTCTCCAGGTAGAGGGGTACCCACTCTGCTATGAGAGAAAGGTGAGAGCGCAGAGGAAACACAGTCATCTCTTGGTTGCCTTGCATTATACACAGAAAATTTCTTAAGAAATTGAGTATAAATCTTTGTAAATTGGATCATATTTTCAGTTGACATTTAATTTCAGCAATGTGTTCCACAAAGAGAAAAGAATTGGTCCCGAGACCACAAAAGAATGCAATAAACCATTTACAACCATACATTTAGACAAAATGTATTATGAAATGTTTTAACACATCCAATTAAGTAAAATAATGCGATAAAAATAGAGCGGAGACTACTAGAAACTGTGTAAAGAGGCAAAAGATTCATCTCATGGGAGCAGCTCTTGGGATTTGTGAGTGTACATATTTTCTTTTTTTTACCAAAACTACCCTCAAACATCTATTCCTCCAACTCTTTTCCTCTTCACCCCCTGCCCCGCTACCTTAATGCTCAGTAGTTCCCTCTAACTGCCTTTTTGGGAACATCATCAAAATTACTTCTAATATGAAGTTCCAATCGCAGACACTTGGATTCTCTGTTGGGCTTAATCCTAGTTAGCATGGGTACTAGAAAACAAGACCTTAGAGAGTTAGCTGTCTTAGTAAAAATAGAGGGGATAGACCTATTGTGTATAAAGCATGGACTCTCAGAGATTCTAGAATGGACTGTCAGTGGGGGAATCAGCTCTCAGACTTCTGTTCCTCTCCTGCTGTCCCCTCACCTTGAACATACCTCACATAACAACCTGTGTTCACCCAACAACTTTGGACTGGTTATGTTGGAAGAGGAACAGGAAGAGACTTAACAAAATTAGAAAGAAAAAAAAACACAGAACACAAAATGAAGAGATTCCATTCAAAACATCAATATGATTTCTATGCATTGTGCTGTCTAAGCTTCTTCCCTTTGATTTTCCAGAACCTAGACCTTGTCACAGGTTCTAGATCTGTAAATAAAGGCTAGAAGACAAGAATTATAGAATGTGGCATGTCACAGAATATCTGAACTCTTCAACTTATACAATTTCCTGAATAAGAGGCAATTCTGTTCAAAATGTAAAAGTACTTGAAGTCCATCCCTGGAATGTGTCTATTTCCCATTTTGAGCTGACTTCTCACTTCTTCTTTCCTTGCCAACAATCTCCAGAGCCTTTATGGTATTCTGAGTCCTTAGAAAAGCCCCTCCCCCTGGCCTGGCTCCCCGAGACTGGACCAGCTATGTGCCCCCACATCTGAATGATTCAGTCCACCGTGTCCATTAAGTTACTTCAGGAGTCAGGAGGAAAAAAGTAATTCAAGCTATCCTAATATGTAAATAATTAGCAATGTACATTTTTGGGACAGTCTCATTATGGTTTTATGAAAACTTCTGGTATGGAGTGAGGGTAGAAGTGTTTCTGGTAAGTGAGTTCACTAACATTCCTTCTCTGACAACCCAAGCTTTTCGGATCTTATGCTCTTCCTCCTACCCTTACTAAGATTGTAATTTCTTCCCAATCTCCAGTTTATCTCCCAAATTGCTTCTGGTAAGTAGCAACGGGTGGGATTACAATTTTGTAATTGTCCTCTGTCAACTCCTTGAGTCTCAGTTTCTTCATCTGTACAATGGGGTGTAGTCGTGTTTAAACAAGATTGAAGTAGCAGCTGGTGGATAAATGCTAATCCCACACTCTCATAAATCCAATGCTATCAAGTAAAGGAATTACCTTTATCACATGGAAGCTACTTGGAACTCTTAGGAGAAACACACTTTTGAAAAATAAGCTTAGTGGACTTTTGACCTGATTTAGTTGTTACTGGACAGCAACTGGTCTCATCAGTATCTGTGAAATAATTTTTCTGAAACTAGCTACCAAGCAAAAGAAGAGAATTCATATTTCTAAGGCATGTAAGCCATTACTTGTAGCCATGAGTTCTTTTATATAAAGTGGGAATTTTGCATTCCGGTCGAAAACATAACAATTGTAATTTTTATAGTAGAAAAACATTTTGTAAGTTAAAGTAATTTCTCCTCCATCTCCCATATTTTTGAGGAAAATATGTTGCTTTTCCTTCACATCCCAGCGGTATATGCAACTAAAATTGAGAAGCACACATGAAGAAAAAAAATCAAAATATAACAACAGGCAGCTAACTCAATCCTAGGAAATTCAACCCTCAGAGAATTGTGACCTTGTGCTATCAACAGTCCATTTAAAAGTGAAAATTTACTTCCAAGGGGGTACACAGAAAGGGACACCTTTTAGAGTCGGCACCCACAGTGACATCAGTTTATACATGCCAGTCCTGGAACACCCCTGTTGGGTGTTGGGAAGCACAGTGATGGGAAAGTCAGTGCTGGGCAATAATAACACAGATACAAAATGGCTGAAGAAGGCGTTTCAATTCCTCCCCTTATTGTAACCTCTTCAGGGTGAGGACAGGAATGATTAATTCTACAAGTTAGAGTTCTGCCTTTTTCTAGCAATGATCTCATTTCTTGGATAGTTGTCTGCTTGATGTCTAACCCTTTCTTTTTATTTTTCACTCTTCCCCCATTAATCTACCCTTTCTCAGTGGGGAATTCACACCATAGCTGGCCAAATACAGAAAAAGAGATGGAAGGAGGGAGGTGATGTCCTTTTTGTAGAACTCCTTCTACGTTTTAAGAACTGTGTTGGGTTTGCAACCCTTTCCAAAGTTGTGAGTTTTTTATTGACAGTAATAATATTTGATGGTCATATGGTAAACACACACAAGGGGCCAATATTGGCAGCCGAATGGAATTCTGGACACAATGCTATTTCAATTCTGATACACTTTAAAAAGAAAGACGAGAGTGGCGGTGGAGGAGTCCTTTGAGATCAATAATTATATGATAAGCCTGAAAAATGGCTTACTTACATGGCAGAATCATTCAAGAGTGAACTACAGTTCTGATCACAGATATAAAGATTTGAAAAAAATATATTAACTGAAACCCTTTGCTTAAAACTGGAATAAACTGTACTTGACATTTAGAAACTGCTGCTCAAAGATAAAGTTACTAAGGTTTCCAAATGTAAGATTGAGATAACATCAGAGTCTTCTTGAAATTTTGAAGTGTAATTTAGAAACTTGGAGTAAAAACTCAGTTTCTTGGAAGATGCTTGGTAAAGAAAATATTTTTCTTGGCATGACATGCTCCATTTTCTTTGGAAAAAATCTGAAGAAAAGAAAGCAGAAAAGATTGAAGTAGGCCAGTTTGCATACATGAGGCAGAAGCTGAAATAAAAAAATAATAAAATAAAAAATACAAACTTGTTTTTAACCTCCACAGGGAGAAAACAAAGAAAAAAGAAAAAAAATGAAAAAAAAATTTATTTTCAAGCAAAGCCCTATGAATTCTAACCGAAGGAGACATGGGAAATCTTAGCATGGTAGCGTAATCATCACTACCACAATGCTGAGTGCTGGGCTGATAGCAGAATCCTGAAGTAAAGAAATGTTCCCCAGGGAGAGATGGTCCCCATATCCAAAGCAGCAAAAGGGCTTTTGGAGGCAAGCCAACCTAAATCTCTTCATCTTTGGGTTATAAAGGTTAATCTTTTTTTTTTTCCAGTTGTTTTTTAGGATTTATTTATTTATTTATGCATACACCCCTACTGGGGTGTAGGCCAGAAGTGCTGGGGTAGGGGTGTGGTGAGCGGAGTCACCAGAGACAGAGTTGAGAGCAAAACAGGTGGATCTACTGAAATACACTGCTGAGGGGAGCAGCCCGTATGCAGCCCATATGACAGGAGAGGTGTGCTAGGCCTGGGGGGGGGGGGGGTAGGGTGGATAGTCTAGGGATCCAATTCTTGTGGCAGTGGCTAGCTATAGCTTGATAGCGCTGTGTGTTTTAACCCCTGAGCCACCAAGGAGGATCCCATAAAAAGATAATCTTGGCAATTACTCTGGTGGGGTTAGGGGAGTAGGAATATTATCTGAGTCGCAACAGGCAAATGCAACCACCTATGCCTTCCTAGAAAGAAAGCAAAGATCCTTCAGACTCTAGACCAAATCATGCCTGTCTGTTTCCCCTTCAAGTTTTCCATTTACATACAAGTAGGAACTTGTTTCTTAGGTTTGGGCCACAGCATGTTTCTAGAATAAAGTTGTAAACTTAACAATAGATGTAAGAACAGAGTTTCAGACAGAACCTCAACTCTAGTGTTGAAACTAGCAGTTCTGGTAATGCTCACAGACAGTTTCAGAATATAGTTTGGGTTTTGGAATTCTTTTATTTGACTTGAGACTGAATGTTCACTTATTCTTTATTACACTAGAAAAGAAATAATACCCAGTAGCAGGATTATAGATAGCATGGAGTGTTACATTTTCTTAAGAAAACCTCTCTTCAGCTTAAACCCAAATTCTAACATGCTTATTACTTCAATTTGGGGAGTCTCCAAATTCCTGTGATTTTCTGAGCTTGACTTTAACTACCACACCCTTCTGAAGAGCTAGGAGCTGCTGTGTCTGACCACAACATCCACCCAGTCTCTAGAATTCTTCAAAAACATACTTTTGATGTTTCTAAGCACACAGCTATCAAATAAAGCATCATACAACAGCAAGCCTAATGTCTGTCTTTCCAGACAGACACATGAAACTTTAATTATCTAAAGTCTAAGTAACAAGAAACTGCAAATAGCTGAACATTTTTCTGTGTACACAGCAAAAAGCCAAAAACAAAACACACACACAAGAATTTGAGATATTCGTTATAAGACATTCTCCAGTTCATGCCTTAGGCAAGCACTCTTTCATCTTCTAGTTCTATGTAGATACTGATTTTAATTCCTGTTTACCTCCATTTACCTACAGGTATTGCGTTGGGCATCTTAGCAAATGTTCTGCCTTATTACTCTCAGGCTAGCCTTTGAATGAACACCACTTCCCACCATGAAGTTCAAACTCTAACTTGATTTCCTGCTCAGTGCTGGGCCTGGAAACCCTGTCCTTTGGTGACATGCCTGTGAGCCATCAGCAGAATGAGGACATGGTTCCATCTCCAAAATGAAAATAATAAACTGTGTTGTGCCAACCAATAAACTAAACAAATAAAGATCAAAAAAGCAAAACTTTATTGTGACAAATGTAAAAAGACCACTACCTTTGACCTATCTCCCATGTATCCAGAAAATATCTTATGTGGGATACCTTACATTTGTGGAGATATGAACCTAGATCCTCTGAATCATGGACAATGTTGTAAGCCAACATTACCTCAATAAGAAAGAAAGAGTGAGGGCAAGGAAGGGAGGAAACAATGGAGGGAGGGAGGCATCTTGAACTACATTCTCTGAAATTTATATGGAAAGAATATAAAATTGTAATGTTGAATTTGCATCCAATGTTAAAAAATATATTCAAGGTAAAGCAAATTCAACATTATAATTTTAAAGTAGAACATATTTGCAAATACCTTTTGTCCAAACATTCAAGTATTCATTTCTTCAGGAATATATCAGCTACAAATCCCTTCAATTCCTGCAGCCCTTCCTGTGGGTTATCCAAGTAGATTATCTATTGATAGGAGAATACTGAAGCACTCTGACCTAAGATTTTCTGCCCTGACTTGTTGATTAGAGGGTTAGAAATCTAGTAACATGAGACATAATGTCAACAGATGTTCCAACTGATCTTAGCATACCCCTTCCAGAAGCTTCCAAATACCAGGCAAGTTTCATGACAGAGATAGCTAAGGCTCTCGGGGTGGGGGGGGATAGAGTGCTATAGTGACCATGAATGTAGGCAAACAAAAATTAATGGAAAGGTAGAAGTTTAAATCACCTGAAGTCCCATTCCAGCTGCTCTGTGACTACAAGTTTTTCAAACTGTCTGTTCTGAACTCCATCAACCACAGTCCAACAGTTTAAATGAAACATCCCTCAGCATCAAATATCTAACAAATCGCCATGGTGAGGTGGGTCCTTTGGAGTCTCGAGGCTGCACTCTAGGGCTTTCTCAATTCTTAGGATGCCCTGGTTTCAATACTTCAGTGTCATTTTAATAAAGAGTAGGGAAAGAAAATTCTTTCTTGGACAACATTTTAAAAATATTTATTTAATAGTGAGAACTAATGCCCCTGAGAGCAGTCATGCACCCCTGTTGTTTGGAAGAAACACGCGAAGTGTTTGTAGTCATTCCAACAGAACTGGCAGCTCTGTCCTGCCAGTGTGGTGTGGGGACTGTGGTGAGCCGCAGGAAGTGCTGTTTATTTGACCTGTTGAGAATGTAAAATGGGGCTTGCGGGTCTCAGTGTGGAGTAAGCTTTTAACTGTGTTCATTCAAGTAAGGTTGCCTTGAAAACTATTTTGTGTTATGGTTAAAGTCAATTTGCTGTATTGTTGTTCCTTTCAATAAAATGCTAAAAAAGTCTGTCCTGAACCTCATTGCAAGTTCAGCAGTAAGATGACCTTTACTCAGGAAATAATTTCTGATAAATATAATATTTAGAACAGTGCTTGCATATCATTTTTTTCCTCAACATCCTTTAATTGACTAATCTAAATTAATCTTTGCATTATAGCAAAAGAAAAGAAGTGGACAAGCATGATTAACTATATTGTATTAGACCTTGTAACCAAAATCACTGATTGTTTGACGCTAATATGAAAACATGACTCCATCTGACTTCAGTGGCTATACATTCTCCTTAACAGCTTCTATTTTCTCTGCTACTGAAGCATTTTATATTGCATGTTGTTGAAGTTAGTAAGTTTGAGGGGATGTTGCTCATTTGGGTTGTGAAGTTCCTGAGTTTTACTGAGTTTTGCTTATCTTGCTTTAAAGAGGTTTGAACTTCGCTTTGTGGGACACTAGGTTCCCCGCCTAACAACTTGAGATTGCTCCACTCTGCATTGTTTTTCTCTGCTATTACACTGATTTAGGACATATGATAATTGATTGATTGCCTGTATCTCTTTGTGTAAGTTTCTACTCCGTTAACTGCTATACTACCCTAAAACCTAGAATAGCACCTGGTGAGCACACACACACATTTGTCATGTTGGTGAATGAACAAGTAAGTAAATAACACCATCAAAACTTTATCCTAATATTATCTGTATTTGAAACTCTTTGAGCCACCAGTAACCATTTTTAAGGTTCTCCTCTATTAATTAAGTGGACTCTTTTCTCTGAGATTAGTTATCAAGATTTGTCATCTTATTACAGTTTTTAGTTTTCTTCAAAATCTGATTCAACTTGGTAGTATGTTATTTCTTTAACTACATTTCCTCTTTTTCCTTATCTATTAGTATTCTCTCATTCACTTCCATTTCTGGACCATTGATGGTACATTTAACACTGCATGATTTTCAAGATAATATTTTTGGGTATTTCAGAGAGGGATTTAGGAAGGACAAGGGAGCAGATACAAGTTTTTGTCTGCCATCTTGAATGGGAAGCCTCTATTGTACCACATCTGATCAATTTATTCTTAAAACCTTCAACCTGTCTACTTGACTCTTTACTCAAGGGTATCTTAATATGATAAATATATATATGGAAATTTGGGGGTAGGATCTGTCTACTTCATAAACATGTTTGTCTCTATTCCTGAAGTTTCAGGATGAAACAGTCATAAGACCAAATAAAAAAACATTTTGTTATGTAATTATCTTTCTGTCTTGAGATGTATTTACAAATGGCCATAACAGCATTCTAAGAGTGCAGGCTTCCACTTTTAAATGTCATTGAAACACTGACTTCAGTGTGTTTTCTGCTTTTTCTTATCTTTTCATCCCATGCATGAAATGGAAGCCAAGTGACATTTGAAGACAATTATGACCAATTTACATGAAAAAAGCATGGCATCATTTTGTGTTTTCTCATTTTGTATTTTCTTGTGCTTATCTCATTTTTTATATTCTTTGAGATTTGCATTAACTCTATTCTCTGAACTCTAGGATTTCTAGCAGATGAGTTATTTAGTCAATCAACAAAACTTTATAGAACATTGCGAAGAATAAATCATCCCAGGAATTAAACTGACAGTTTGGATATTTATTTAGTAACACAAAAAATAGGGCAATTCAAATAATATGTCTTATTTCTAACACATATGGTATGTGTATGTATGTATATATGTGTGTATATAGGTTTAGATATCTTAAGATCACAATGAGATGGTATATTCTGAATTAGAATAAATCACTTTGGATAACTACATGGAGATGCTAAAACTTCTTTATAGCTCTAAGTGCTGGCATAGTGAAAAATTCCACTAACAAGCTATCATACCTTAGTAATCATTCCCATTTCTCTCTCCTTCATCTTTGTGAATTATTTTCCTGCATGAACATATTATTCCCTAATGAGGACATTACCATTTTCTGCTTCCCTTACCTAAAGGCTGTTAAAATCAACTGAGCTACTTAATTATTTAGTTAAGAGAAAATGCCCTAATTGGAAAGCATCCTCCTTTTGCAGATGATTTTAAAATGTATAGTTTCATAACTATGATTTAAGAGAAACTTATCAAAAGAACCTCAAGTGGCTAATTATATGGCAATAAGATTTACATAGATTGATGTCACATTACCATATACATTTTAATTTTTCAAAAATTGATCTAGTGAAACTGATGAGGTAATTACTGGGTTATTTTAAGGTTTTTCCCCTTGTGATGAAACCCAAAACATCATTTATTTTAAAAATGTATCTTAGTTTATTCTAATGACAAGTATTTAAATAAAAGTATCTTAATAAGTATTGTTATTATTCAGCATGCATGAGACTATGTGGAATAATTCCTTATTGGTGAGAATTGTACTCCAATGTACTCATCTGGGTACAAAATCACCTGGGAGAATCTTTAGGTACAGAGACCTGCACCTATCCTTCTATATTACAATTTATTATTCTAGAAAGGGGCCAACAAAGTCCCATATGTTGTTCTCTTGAGCAGTTTGGTAGACTCAACAATAAGGCACTGATGTGAAGCACGCCACATATATTTTTAAGAATCACTGCAAGCATATAATAATAATAATATATATATAATTAAAAAGCATATAATAATTGCATTGTTGTAAACGAATGTCAGTAGAAGAAATGTTGTAAGCACTTTTTACAGTTAATGAGCCATTTAGAAAATCTTTATTATAACCAAATTTCATCTTCCCCATCTCCCTCCCTTCCTTCACTCCTTCCTTCCAGTCATCCTTTGGTAACATTCAAAATGTTATGGTCTTCCTCTACTCTAAGTAATCAGAGAATAAAAAAATTCCTTAATTAAAAATAAATTGGTATCTGCCATATCTTTTCTCAAAATTTAAGTAAATTCCTCTGCATCCTCACATACACTAAATAGGTACAATGCTCTTTCTATACACAAAAGTAAAAGTCTGCATGGAATGGGAAAACCCTGAGGCTTCCCAATGATGATGGTTCTTTTCACCTTTAGCTCATGACATTGATTCTCTCTCTGTAATGAGGGAGGCTTAAGATTTAGAGTAATGTCTGGTGTTAGTCACACTCATGAAGTCAATTTTTTCAGCAGCAATGTTGCAAAGTGCTAAGTTACTTGCTAAGTAATAAACTCTAGCAAATACAAAGCCCAGTACCAGGACATTCAGGCCTTCTAATTGCTGCTGGGGACCACCTCCAGTTGCTTATGCTTCTGGAAAGTGGATTTGGCCATTTCAATTCTGGTCATATAAATATGGACATTAAGAGCTAAGAGAGAAGAACTCACTAAGAGGTTTATTGTACTTGAACTGATACTAAATTATCATATTCAAATGATCATAACATTGTTCCTTTTCAAAATTGATGAACATGTGTTTTTCCAAAGCCACTGGCAGGAGTCAACTAATGATTATAATGAGCTGTTCTAATTGAATGATTGTAATGATCTATTAAACACTTTAAAAGAAATAATGGAAGTGCATTTAAGTACTTCTTGAGGGGAAACTGTATATTCTTCTGATAAAGAAAACCCAAATTATGAAATAAACATGCATGGTTAAGTGTGTTATTTGTACTTTCAAAAGCTTTTAAAGATGACTTATGTCAAAATAAGTTCCTTCCAGTCATTTGATTATTCTAGTACAGCAATCTTTTGAGACAGATCAGCTGTTATTTTAATAATATTCCTATTTTGCCCTGAAAATTATAGCTAAAAATTTCTGCACAATTAGTTTCAGGAAAAAAAACAAACAACAGGCCCTCCCAGGTGGCGCAGCGGGTTAAAGCACTGCACTGAGAAACTAAAGCCACTTCCGCATGAGTTCGA
>NW_004567117.1:6478919-6524948 GCF_000260355.1 Condylura cristata | reverse complement strand
AAAAAAAAAAAAAAACAGTGAAATAAATTGTCCCAGCCTCCTCTTCTAAGCAAATCATTTAGTCAACTGCATCTATTGGAAGCCAGGTGGCTAATTGTACCCAGAGTTGTTTATTTTGCCAGCATCATACTGCTTTTCTACACAATCATTTTGGTTCCAAATTTTACACGCACAAATGGACAAATTATGACTCTAAATTGGAAATACATACTGTGTAAAATCAACCCTAAATGTAGAGCTATTTTGTTATTTTCCTGTGCATCCATGCCTTACTTTCATAGATACTAATTTATTAAATTAAATTAAGAGAAAATGTCTCCATAAAACCTCTCTCAACATGCCATCATCTCACACAAGTGATACCAATACACCCATGACATTTGGGGAGAACATGCAAAGCAATTAAATGAACTTTTCTTTTTATATAGCATTTCTTAAAACACATACCAGCTTTCCAAACATCCTGTGTAAGGATGTGAGTAAAGGAGAACAGGAGGGTTCTGGTCATGTAAAGGGAGATTTAACATAGAGCACCTTTGATTTCTTTTAATGAGCAAATATTCTCATTGATTTCCAAGAGGGCAGCAGAATATGTAGCATTTCCCAAATGGATCTGATCTTGTAGGACACAGAGGGATGCAGGATCTATGGAATTGGTGATTTAAATAAGTCAAAACTATTCATTTATTTTTTTTTAAGATTTATTTATTTATGCATATAAGAACTGGGGTGCAAGTCAGAGGTGTGGAAGGTAAGAAGATTCATCAGAGGCAGAGTTGGGAGAAGAACAGATGAATTAAGCAAAATACACTGCTGAAGGGAACAAGCTGGCAAGACCGGAGAGATCTGCTGGGCCATGTGGGTTAGCTGCCTGGTGGGGCCATGGATGGAGCTTGTGTTGTAGTGACTGTGTCTTTAACTCCTGTGCCGCCAGGGTGGCCCCAAACTACTCATTTCTTAAAATAATCCCCATTCACATCTCCTTGTTATTATAATTATTGCTTTTAACCTAAACCACAAGCTTTCCTGCATGCCAGAACTAACACAGATTTCATTTATTTATCTCCTAACTAAATGTGCAAATAGTGTTGCAGCAGTTTTTTTTTTTTTTTTTTGTAAAGATTAATTTGTTTATTCATACAGAACTGGGGTACAGGCCAGAGATGCGGAGGGTGAGAAGATTCACCAGAGACAGAGTGGGGTGCAGAACAGGCAGAACGTCTCAGTACACTGCTGAGGGGAGCAGCGGGTGGGTGAGGAGAGGTCTGCTGCGCCATGTGGTCACCTCCGGGGCAGGCGAGGATCGAACTCATGCGAAAGTGGCTTAAACTTCTTAGTGCTGTGCTTTTAACCCACTGCACCACCAGGGAGGGTCCAAGTTGCAGCAGTTTTAAGCAAACAGCTAATTTCTCCAGAAAATCTCTGGAAGCAGGTAGACACCCACGTGGCTACGCTGCCCAGGAGGTAGGAGTCAGCAGCTCACATGTGGTGGGTTGCATTAGTCCAGGAAGCCATCTGGGCACAGAAGTGAGTCCATTGTAGTTTTTGCTTCAAGGAATACTTCAATGCCCAATATTTTACAACCTGCTATTAATACTCCTTACTAGCTACAGTTTAAGGAAGAAGCTGGACACTTTGGATAATTTCAACAATCAAGGAATTGGAGTTCTTTTTTATTTTAAAGCAATTGTAATAAAGTAAAAATGAAAATCAACAACTATAAACCAGAGGCTTTCTATAAGGATGGAGACGGGAATAGGATCAAAACTGGGTGCCCCGGACTATGGTGATGGCACAGGGGTGAATTGGTGATGGGAAGCCCGGAGGATTACAACCATGACGAAAAATGTACAAAATGAAGAATGATGTAAATATATATATACATACATATATGTGTATATATATATATATATATATATATATATGTATATATATAAAATAAATTAAAAAAAAAGAAATTGGAGTTCAAGTACTGTTTATACATCTAATTGACCTTGGACAAGTTATTCTCTTCTGAGTGTTAAGTGAATGACTCACTGCAAGCAGGTGTCACAAATTAGTCTTGAATTTGATCCTGCTTCTCTCTATATTGGTAGTCCAAGTTAGCTGAGTAAAAGTAACTGGAAAAATATCAAGAAGGTAAAGTCATAGGAAGAAGGCAAAGCAAGTCCAAAATGTTATTTTTTAGATAATATTTTGTACTTTGTATCATTTCATATGACAGTGTATGCTAAGGTGACATGAAACTGGTAGAAGAAAACACAAGTCAGCTTACTTTGAAATTGATTCCGTTCCCATAGAACAGTGATAGAGAAGCAGGCTCAAGTCAAAGCCTTGATCTTCTTTTCTTCTACTAATAATTGCATTTTATATCTTCCACAGGCATTGCATTGTGCCTGGCTTAAAGTGTAAAGACAGGAACAATTCTAAGTGTGTGCAGGCTGTCTACTATTCTTGCCTCTGTCGGTCCAGCTGGCAGCCACTCAGCCCCTAGAGACCTTGCTGCTCACTGGCACGGCCTCACACTCGCTGGGGAGCCCAAGCAAGACCAGCAGTTCAGTGCAGACGAGCTCCAGCGGCCAAGTCACAGAATCGTGAGCTAAATAATTGCTGTTTAAAATGTCTAATATCTGGGGGTGGGGGCGCAAGGGACTCATTCCTGTGAATATTCATGATAAAATTTCCTTATGTTTTATTTTGTCCCCCAAATTTGAAAAAGAAAAGGAAGTTTTCAGTAAAAAAAAAAAGTTTCTTCCCAGTAAATTCATGTCTGTGGCAACAAGACAATGGAAGGGATGCTGATTTCACCTGAAGACCATCAGAGTTTTATTTTATTGTTCTGAAACAAAAGCCTGGGCATCTCTATATTTCTCCTTTCTCTATACTAAGGTCTCATCACTGTGATCTAAAGTGAGCTGCAGTGCTGTAGGCCCCTGGGCTGTGGGGCTTCAGTGTAAGTCATCCCACACCATTGTGACCTGTGAAAAGTCACTATCACCAATGGTGGTGGCTATGGCTTCTTCTTCTTCTTCTTCTTTTTTTTTTTTTAAGATTTATTTATTTATGCATACAGAACTGTGGTACAAGCCAGAAGTGCAGGGGCGGTAAGAGTCTTCACCAGAGACAGAGTGGGGAGCAGAACAGGCAGATGGACGAAGTACCCTGCTGAGGGGAGTAGCGGGGGGTGGGGGGGGAGGTCAGGAGAAGTCTGCCACACCAAGTTGATCACCTCCAAGATCAGGGATCAAACTTGTGCTGAAGTGGCTGGGGCTAGCTTGCAGTGCTATATCCTAACCCCTTGTGCCACCAGGGCCTGGCTGTGGCTTCTAATGAAGGTTCACCCCAATCCAGTGACATAGCAGGCTGCTTTTGTTTAAATTTCAGTTTATTTTCAAAATGTGTTTGCCTTCCCATAAAACCTGTGAGATTTTGTGGGTATGTGCAGGGATAGGTAATAATATTTCTAATGCCCCAACTCCTCATGCGAAGAATCAGCAGTGGCTATGGTATATCCTGTTAGAAGTAGATTAGGAACTTTCTTGGGATATAAATTTAGAGCATTAAGAAAGACACTCTCTCAAGTATCTGTCTCATGCTTGTCATTCCACTTAGCTCATTAGCTCTTGTGATCTTAAAGTTTCTTTAATGTTTAAGAGTACCTCGTTAGAAATAAATCTCTTCCATCATCACATGGCACTGATAGTTGTGAAAAAGACCCCTCAAGAATAGCATGTAGGAAGGGTCCTGAGATAGTTAGTTGATTCCATTTCATGTGTTCATTATGTATCTGGGGTCCTCGCATTTTAAACTTTAAAACTACTTTCTGCAAAGCTCTGCCAATTATAAGCTCCAAGTCTTCACATTCAGCTGAGGACAATTTTATTCTTTGAGATGTTAGTGTTTCCTCATCATTGCTTTGGAAGCAGCTTTATTTCACTGCTGGGTTTGTGTTCAAATTATAGAATCTCATTAGAATTCTTAGAAGTCATCTCTTCTGATCTTGCCTCCATCCTGTCTTTATAAACCAGCAAGTGAGGATCAAAGAACAGATGTGACTGTTTGGCTGTGGGGCTCAACAGCTACTTCACTCCTCTCCTTAAACATATGCACACACAGCTCTAAGAATCCTGAGATTTAGTGGATCCTAGCTCTTAATTTGGCACTTAGAAGGGACAAAAAAGAGAAAAAGAGAAGGAAAAAAGGAAAAGGGAAGGAAGGAAATGAGAAAAAGGAAGGAAGAAAGGAAGAGAGGGACGGAGGGAGGAATCTTCACTGAGGAAAAAAGACATGAGAAATAAAAAAGTTTGCCCTGTCTTCAGACCCTCAAATCTACTGAAGAGCACCTCTCAGCACAATCACAGTGGCCCATCGAAAGGTCAGGAGTGGAGGAATTTGAACTCTAACTGCAGAATGTCAGGTTATGTCAAATGGATTAATAATCTCCATTTCCTTTTTCTTACTTTTTGGAAGAGTGTTGGTAGAAAATTATGTACATCAGTGATTACCCTCACTGAATCCTACAGACCACCAAAACTTGTTCCTTCCTTCATCTTTCAAGTTATTAACAGACTCTGTTCATTGGTTATAATAGCATAGGTGGCAAAGGAAACTATAAACAGAAAAACATAATAGCACATTGTGTGTGTGTGTGTGTGTGTGTGTGTGTGTTATATCAGCTTGGGTCTCCTAAAAGCAAGGCCTGAAGGAGAACTTAGATTTGATTAGTTTATCTAGAGGTGGTCTGGGCAAAATGTGTGAGGAATCTGGAGACCCTGTCAGAAAAGGAAAAGTCAACAGCCATGTCCTCCAGATTTGAGCAGCAGTGCTCAATTCCACCCATCCAGAAATGTGCAGAAAGTGTGACCTGAAACTGGGTGTTCATCCATCCCCTAATCCTTCACTTCTTACCCTAATGCACACTAAGAGGCTTCACCTCATGCCAAGCGAGTCTAGGGGTTAGGAGAAAGCTCAGAGGCAGAGGGGCCCTGAGGCAGAGAAGCAGAGCTCCAAATGTCTGTTCACAGGCCAGCAACGCAGGTGAGGGCCCTGGCAGAGGGCCCTGTGTTATTGAGGCCTAGGTGCAGCCAGCTTTTGCAACCAGAAGGAGCACAGAGTCTTCAGGGAGGGTTAGAGCAAGACTGGACTTGGGGCACTGACATCTTCACTCCTTAATCCTGTCCTCCAATTTGAGAGATAGAACTAGACTTTGTATTGGTATGATGCATAAAGATAGCAGTTAAGACACTAAAAATTGGAGCCTCCCTGATGGCTAAGGGTTGAGTCTCAGTGCTATCACTGCTGTAGCCTGAGTCTGAACCCCAACGAGGAAGCTAACCCACATGGTGCAGCAGACCTCTCTGTCTTAACAGCTGCTCCCTTCAGCAGTATATTTCAGTAGAGCTGCCTCTTCTGCTCCCCACTCTGTCTCTGGTGAATCCTCTCATATTCCATGTTTCTGGCTTATACCCCAATTCTTCTATGCAAAAATAAGTAGATAAAACCTTTTAAAAATTGAAATTGTATAAATTATAAAAATATAGAATTAGATAATGGTTAATTGTTCCTGAAAATGCTCTTTGGCTTTTACTCTTTGGACATAGAATGGTTGAAGCCTAGAGTCTAGGCTTGGGCTGGGCATGCCCTGCTCCCAACTCCTACATCTCTTTGGTCCCCCCACTCCCTACCCCTCCCCCCTTCACAGTAGCTACCACCTGGCCTTTCCTCTCCTTCCCCCCACACAAATATCCTGGTCTCCTATTCCATTCCTGTGTCTGGAGAATTCCCAGTCACTGGACCAGCCTTATCTCACAGGTCTCTGCTTTCTCACTCCAGGACCCTGGATCAGGTTTATTTTTTTTCTTAAAAAACTAAATAATGAAGTTGCTTACTATTCAGTCTTGAAGCCAGGTTACCAACTTCAAATCCTACCTCTGTGCCTACCAATCACCCCGACTGGCAACTCAAACTCTTTGGGCATCAGCATTCATTAAGTGGGACAATTATACAAGAGAATCTACCTCCTGTAGTTCTTTCCAGATTCAGCGTATGTGTGTTTTTAGAGATTACAATAGTTCCCAGCACCTACAAAAAAGCGACCTAAGTCACACTTGTCATGTCATTGTTCCCTTATTTTTTACATAGTCTAGTCTCATGAATTCCCCAGTCTTAATGTTTAGACTTACTTTCTAGTGATTGTGGACTCTTCTTTCTCCCAGACTATGAAGGCTTTGAGGGAAGACTGTTCTTTCTTTTAAAAAGAATCTTCAGTAGCTAACGTGACACAAAACAAATACTAGGGCCCTAAGATCTTGTTTGAGTAAATGATGCAATAACTCCATGTACTCACAAAGCACAACATTTCTTATCGTGCATTCAGGTTCCCTCTGAATATGACTGCAGTCTACTTTTTAATCCCCTCGGCCACCTTCCTCCCTCCACAGTTTGTATTTCATCCATAAAAGTGCCATGTGCTATTCACTGCTATAATTTACCCAAACTGTTCCCACTCATCTGTTTGGTGAATTTCTTTATTCATAAGGTGTCGGTTACATGTCACCACTTTCGTGAGCTGTACCAGACTACTCCAAATACTCCTGCAGAATAGATTGCTTTTTTTGATGTGTTGTCCCAGTTCTTTGTTCTTTAGTGCATCACTTGTAAAAATAAATTATTGTTGGTGAAGTGAATATCTCCCTTTCTCCTTCCTTTCTTCCTCCTGGAAGGAGAATAGCTAGGCAGCTAGATATTCAATAAATATTTGTTGAAGGTTAATGCCTGTGACTTTGCTGCTTTGGGTGATGTTTAGATCTATGTCTGTCACATCCACTTGAAGCTCAGTAGGTTATTTTCTTGGCCAAGCTCATCAAAGGCATTCAATGATACTAACAAGGTGGTCTGTGCCTGGTGGAGTCACAGATCATTAAACTTTATCCTTCGTATGAGGTGAGCTATGTAGGAAGCCAGGCGTTTGCAGGGAGTTTCTTTGTTCTTTTTCTCTGTGCCGTCCCCACAAACTTGAGTTAATGGGCTGAATCTCCACTAACCAGGTTGATCTGTACTAGAAACCAATGAGGATAACACCCTATTTTAAGTTTCCTTAACTTAGCCCAACTTAATTTTTACTTATCTTGCAGTGGGTAAGTTATTTTTATTCATACTTTTATTAAAATGTAATGCAGATAACAGGACACTGAATTATGAATAAATTGCTACCAAAATCAGTTACAGATATTTTAATAGTACCTTACTTGTGTGACAAATAACATTCATGCTTGTTATGACTTCAAAGTTATTTGAGTGATTAGTTGGCTTAATTTATTTTTATATGTTGGAGTTTTCCTCACTTTTCCTAGAAAGGAGGAACTTGACATTTGTTATGAAACTGTAGGCTCATGTAGTTAATTGTTTGTTTGTTTTCTACCTAGATCCTAACTCTGCCTTACAAAAATAAATTGTCCAGCATTCTCAGCTTTACATCAGTCTAAGAGCTTTGTGTGAATAAGGGCACTGATGTTTGACACCAGGTTTAGGAATAGAGAAATCAGTAAAAAATAACTGTCCCCTAATAAGGATACTGCATGTAACTGTTGAACTCTTGTTTGCTGCCTCACCTCCTCAGTCAGTGCAGGACAGGGAGAACACCCAAGATGTCCTGGTAACTCCAGCAGCCTCTTGTCTGTGTTGACTTTTATAAACTCCCCTGCTTCCTTCAACCCTAAATTCTGATTCAAAGTGCTTTCAGAGTATATATATTTTTTCCCTCTTGATTGGGCTTAATCACATGAAACCCAAAATGGGAAAAATCCCCTTCCACATTCTCTGAAGCCTAATTATTTTCAGACATGTGTTAGATGTAATCACCAAAGCTATGAACATTCACACTTGTTTGCACACACACACATAGCAGAAATTACTTCAAGTAAGATACTAACATAAATATCACATTTATGCCTAGCATTTCAGGATAATTTTTAGAATTTAAAAACAACAGTATACATTTTTTGTTTCTTACAGCTACAGAGTACATAGATCATAAAATCAGAAATAGCTTGTCTTGGTGTCTCATGAACTCAGTCAGCCATCCGTGGGGCTGACTCTATCTGTAGACGGGCCTGGTGCTGGAGTATCTGTTTCTGTGGTGGCTCACTCACCCATAGGACAGATAAATGGTTGGTAGCTGTTGACATAGTGACTTTTTCCACATGACAGTTTTGCATCATCATGGTATGGCAACTTATGTGCCAGAGCAAAGGATCCAAAAAGAGCAATGCAAAAACTTCGCCCTGACCTCACACATCATCAGCCCCCTACACCATACTCTATGACGACACACATCAACTCTGACCCAATGTGGGAGTAAACCGAACAAGGTGAATAACATGGGTAAGGCTTCTTGGGGCCATCTTGGTGACTGCATACTATAAAAATAGGCAAACTGATTAGAAAGGGACTGATATTTCTCCTTTAGTTTTTAAGAAATGGAAGGTATATAAAGATTGGTATATTTAGATATTGGGAAGAATGTGGAACAAATTATGAAGAAAGCATCTCAAACTGATTTTCTTAAGTCTTAGAATTTTCCCCTAAGAGGGCTCTCCCTGGTGGCACAGAAGCTAAGCCAAGCCGTGGCCGCTTCAGTGCGAGTTGGATCCTCCCACCACCACCCCGGAGGTGACCCACATGGCGCCGCAGACCTCTGCTGCCCGCTGCTCCTCTCAGCAGTGTACTTTGTCGATCTGCATGTTCTGCTTCCCACTCTGTCTCTGGTGAATCCTATCGCCGCCCCTGCACTTATGGTTTGTACCCATTTCTGTATGCATAAATAAATAAAATCTTTTTTAAAAAATAGAAATTCCTCCCTGAGAGTATAATGTAGATTTAAACATTGCTTTGCATTGATATATATGTTAAATTGAGTTAATAAGACTTAACTTCAAGTATAATAAAGAAGAACATAATTTCAAATTAATTTTCACAATATGAAAATGATGGACGTAATCTTTGTTTTTATGACAACTTCAACTGTGGATAACAAATAGATACAGTCATGGTCTGTGTAGTTCCTGAGCTCTGTTGTTAACCTTACAGTGACATCATTATCATGTAAAATGACAGCGAGGTTATTGCTGAAATGTTCAAATGTTTGTATCATAATGATAGGTTATATTTCTAGAGTGTTGGTGATTTAAGAGAGTGCTGTTATGAAGTCTCATTTAAATCTTGCCTTACTAAGTAAATATTATTCCCATGAAATAGATGAGAGAATAGAGAATCAGAGAACATTTAAATAATCTATCCAACATTACAAACTCGTAAACAAATTTTAAATCCGTTGTGACTATTTCTAACACATGTATGTACAAATATATTACCATGCCATCTCCTCGAATAATAATTTCTCTGTCTTGTTTAGTTCCTCCCTATTAATTTCTAGTCCTTTGGAAGAAAACTAATCCAGTGTTAATATGAGGATGACTGAAAGGATATTCAACAAGATATGTAGTCAATGAATCAAATGTATTTTATCTTTCACACTATGTCTTAAAGAAAAAAAAATCTAAATAGACTAACTTAAATGAGCAAATGCAAAATGTATCCATTGCCAAAACTTAAACTAAACTCTTTTCTTCTTATCCCTAGACTAACACCACAATCACCTTATGGTTTCTATGTCTCTGTCACTCTGCTTTCGAGCAGTTTAATATTCTGCCCCAGACAAATCTTTACAAGGCACTGTGCTTTTCTCTACATAACCCTGTGGATTGAACTCCAAAGTCCAGCTCGCTTAACATCTGAATAACTAGAGTACGTTGTTTATATTACTCATGTGATACTTAAATTCTACCATCTTGTACTTAGTATTATATACACAATTTATATTTCTTTACAGAATATAAGCACTTTGAGGCTGAACCTAAGTATATAGCCAATGTAAACACTTTATGAATAACTATCAAATTTGGAATTTTTCACCGAGCAGCAGAAAATGCATTATTTTTGTTCTATGTCTTGCTCCTCAAAAAGTACCACCAATCTCATCTTGGTTATTTGCCCAGACCTCCCTCTTTCCCTTATTTCAAGCTCATATTCTTTGGGCTCTTCTTCCACAATCATCCTTTGGTTTTGGCCTCAAGCTACTAAAACCTACTTTTGGCTTTGCTGATTTTGATGGCGCCTCTCTTAGTATGATTCTCCAACTCTGATTCTTGGCAAACTCACTTGGAACCAGTCATTATTTACTATCTTATAACTAGGGCCAATAAACGTAGACATCTCCTCTGTCACTATCTGGCCCAGGAGACTGACATGGGCCAACTCACCAACTCCCTGTCAGGGGACTTGGAGCAAATGCACAAAACACTTACACTTTATTACTCCCTGAGTACTGGCTATGTACACTGAGGAAAATCACAAGCCTTCTTGCTCAACAAAGTGTGTGTTGATTAGAATGCCTTACAAAACCTGCCTATTGGAACTAAAAGGGGGTGAAGAAAAAGAGGACATGAAGTACAAGAGAATGTTGTTTAATTCTTTAGTTAAGAAGCAAACATTCAATACCACTACCTTTAGATAATAATTTTCAGCATGTGTACCTTAAGGGCTATGGAAAGAATCAAATAAGATGGCAAGCGTGAAGGTTTTGTCAACTATAAATATTATGTTGTATAACTCAAAAACAAGGCCCTTCCTGTGGCTATTTCATAGGTGGAAGATGAGGATATTACAGTGTTATAGATTCTTCCAGCACAATAAGTGATAGGCCTACATCTCTCCAGATCTCAGAGATCATCCAACCTAGTTTCTTCCACAAGAACAGTGTGAGGTTAGTCTTTTTCCTCTTCCAAGGATTCATAGGTGCAATAACTAGGGTCTGATGACATAATCACATAGCTGGATACTCACATCATCAATACCTATTTCCTACTCTATGTCAGGCCACATGTATGCTCCTGCCTAAAACTTTAGGTCACACCTGTTCTCAGGACCTCCACAGGGGGCTTTGCCAGGCACCTTCAGGTGATCATGTTGTTCACACTCTCCTAGTTTCACCACTGTCACGGCCTTGTCCAGTGACCCCAGTCATTCTTCCAGGCATTTCTAGGAAATGGCCAGTCTGAGCATGGCCCCTGGCCCCACTGTAACTATTCTGGAGGGATCCACCACAGCCTTCCCACCAGTCTGCTTGCTTGGGAGTTTCTGGAGGAGATGAGCCCCAACAGAAGTTCAGGGGAGATATACCTCACTGGTAATCTAGAGGTGTCTGAAAAATATTTGTCCTCCACGTGGACTCAGTGGTTTTCAGCAGCATCTTGGATGTGTCCTGCACAACACAGCAAGAAGCTATACTTCCTGAGAAGTTCTACCCTGTTCATCATAAATCAGTTTGTATTTATTTGTCCTCCTCACCTCCTTTTTTCCTATTACTTTCCCTTTCATGAGATTGCACTCCCAGATAAAACACTGACACAACTGCTAAAACCTGGGCTAAAACAGATTTCTAACACAGAGACGTTTCATCACATGACTTTATTTCTTGTGCTGATAGAGCAAAGTTGCTCAGTATTTTCCTGATTTAAAAAAAAATCTTACCAAACTGCATTTTTGTACCACCAAACACATATTTTCCTTTGATAAATATTTGACGTGAAAATACGAAAATTACATCTAAGAAGTGGACTAATCATCATCAAGTTAAAAAAGCTTTGAAATTTTGGATTAAAATAGCACCCCCAAGATGGGGATGAGGGTGGCATGTGTGTTAAATATCCTGGTTTAGGCCTAACAGTTTAGCCTCATCACTGAGGAGACACCTGGTTACCCCTAACTGTTTGGGTGTCAACTGTTCTATATTGGGATCTTCAACGTCAGTGATATAAACATCACTCAAACCCACTTCTAGAATTCTCTGATAGTGCACACTTTGTCCTAGACATCAGTGCTGCACAGGTCTTTGTCCAGTGTGGTGCTGGTTCTCCAGTGTCTCAGATATGGGGGTGTGCCTCTGAGTCAGCACTGTAGGGGCCTCCATGTTGTTCTTCCCCAATATCACTGTGGACACCGTTCAGTAAAAATCTCTCCTATTCTTTTGTGCCAGATTGTTGGTCCCAACATATACTGTAATTGCCCCCCCTTTTTTTCAGGGTTTATTGAATTAGTTGTGCTCATTCTTGATGTATATAGAGCAAGTACGCTCAGTGATTCAGTGTCATCATCTTGCCACTCTGTGCCACTCCCAGCATTTTGTATTTTAGAGCTTGCAAACTTTTAGTTTTTCACATTTTGTTTCTTGGCATATTGGAAGGAGTCACTAAGCTGTTGTAAATTAAAAAGAAAAAAAAAAAAGGAGAAGAGAAGGAATTAATATCTTTGGCATCTAGGGTTTCCAGAGCCTGGAACTCTGGTGAGTTACCATGAGGGCCATGAACAAATCTCAACACCCAACAAGGAGCAGCCTTCCTGGTTCACATAATTATAGGGTGGTATGGAGGCCCTGGGTGTGCAGTGATTAAATAGCAACATGTCAGGTTGCAGAGCCCAGGGACTGTTTCTGAGAGTGAACTTAGAAAATCTCTGAGAAATTTCTTAGTTTTATTGTTGTTGTTGTTGTTCAAAAGTGTTGAGTATATTTTATTTTTCTTTCTGAAATGATTATTTAAATACACTTAATTTTTTATTGATCTTCCGGTACATATACACTATAATTTGTTCTTTTTAAAGTTGCTTTTTATTTTTTTTAACGACTACTTATTTATGCATACAGAACTGGGATACAGGCCAGAGGTGGAGGGACAGTGAGAGGATTCACCAGAGACAGAGTGGGGAGCAAAACAGGCAGATCAATGAAGTACACACTGAAGGGAGCAGGGGAAACAGGAAAGGTCTGCTGCGCCATGTGGGTCACTTCCAGACTGGGGTCAAATTCACACTGAAAAAGACAGCATTTACATATAACATTGTTTTCCTTTGCTTGTTTGTTTAAAAAACTGTATAAGTTTTAGGAGTACACCATAATAATTTGAAATATGCATATATTGAAACATAATTACCATAAGTTTAATAAACATCACCTTACATCATTACATTTTTTTTTTCTTGTGAAAATTTCTAAGATATACTTTCAGTGATTTTCAAATATACAGTATGGTGATATTAGCATAAGAACTCTGTTACATACTAGGACTCATAAATTATTTATCTTATACCTGAAAGTTTGTGCCTTTTGACCCTTTTGACTCACTTATGCTACTCAGAAAGTGTTAGGATCAGGAGTTTTTGCAGCAGAATCCAGACTGAAAGTAGAGAGCCTATCCTTGGCTAATACAGAGCTCCTACTAATATTTTTCTGAGAGTAATTTAGTGGAAACAAATGCAATTAAGGTTGAGATTTGCAGGGATTTGCATAATCGCTTATAGAATTTCAGATAGATAAAAAAATAATGTCCATGAATAGTCGATGAAATGTCTATACTTTGAGACAGAACACTGCAAAATTGCAGCATAAGAGAGACAAAGGATCCCCAGAGTCCATATGCAGGCCCAAGTCATATGCTTGTCAGAACGGAGTAGGAATCAAGTGGAGCCATGTGATAAACACAGGAAAAGTCTGGCTAAAACTCAGAGGCCTGATTTCCTTTGCTGTATTTAACTGAATGTTTTTACAAGAGATAATATCAGTCCCACATCATAAAACATTACAGGTTTTGTTTAGAAATAAGTGTACATTTGAAGTATACATACTTTAGTCAATAAGTTTTTTTTTGTTGTTTGTTTTGTTTGTTTTTTTAAGATTTATCTATTTATGCATACAGAGCAGGGGTACAGGCCAGAGGTGCAGGGGCAGTGACGGGATTCACCAGAGACAGAGTGGGGAGCCGAACAGGCTGACTGTCCAAGTACACTGCTGAGGGGAGCAACGGATGGGTCAGGAGAGGTCTGCCGCGCCATGTGGGTCACCTCCAGGGTGGGGATCAAACTCATGCTGAAATAGCTTTAGCATCATAGTGCTGTGCTTTAACCCACTGTGCCACCAGCGGGGTGGGGGGCAATAAGGTTATTTTAATCATTTTTACTTCTCAATGAATTCTGGCTATTTTTACATAATTCTTATGAAAAAAACCTTAGTGTACTCAAAAATGATAGTCACCTGAAAAAGAGCCAGAGCTGGCAGTTACACTTGTTCTGGTCTGAGCTGAGGTCTAAGGCTGTCCTGGGGGGCCAGGATAAGACCATTTGCCTCAATAGATCTTAGTGAAGAGGACAGGCAGTTGTTCACATAAGCGTAGTGTTTTTCATCCAAAGATAGCAAGCAGGAGAGTAGTAAGAACAAGGTTGTAGAAACTCACAGCCAGAGCAGAAGAGGGAAACAGTATTTAGCACACAAAGATAGGTCACAGGACCAAAGGTTTGGGGAGCAAATTGCCCATTGAGAAATCAGATACAAGAAGCCTTCAGGATAGCTTCTTTGTAACCACATCATCCAGAAAATGCCACAAACCAGAAAACTGAGGCTTGTTCGATCAGAACCATGGTGGTTTGAGGAGTGGGAGTGTCCGACATTATTTAGCAAGGTGATTTTATGGCAGTTCACATTTTCATCTTTGTTGACTTGTCTTCATTCTTTAAATAGCTGCTAATGTGGACTCTGACACCCAGTTTTCTGTAAGCAGCATTCCTAATGGAATAGCGCTCAAATAAGGCTATTTAGATTAAAAGTGCCTGTAATTACAAGTCTCTAATTAGGTTCCTGATTTGTCTGTTGCTAAATAGCAAATCTGGCTTTTAGAATCCATGTACCCTTCAAACGTTACATCCTGAGGTTTGGTGAAGCAAATCTTTATTCTTCCACCTAGGTGGTGCTGTTGATTGGGAAAATAGCTTTCCAGGGAGGGTGTCTCAGGAGAACATAAGCTCACCCTCCAGAGCAGGGGGCTCATTCAGGGAGAGTTCCTGATTGCCTGTGGAGACAGTGGATGGGTTTCCTACATGGTGGGTTAACAGCTGCGGGAGCTGAAATTCAAGAGGGAGGGATTCAGGGATAGGATATATTTGGGACCTGAAGGAGTATCAGGCCTAGTACCTTGGAACTCAGGCTGCATGGAGGTACAGTTAAGGTGAGAGGGCTCTCTGGCCCTCTCTAGTGGAAGCGCCTGGCTGGGAGTGGGGGGTTAGCTGGCATTGGCATCCAAAAATTACACTGTGTATGGCATCCTGTCTGCCTATCAAGACAAATCCCAGAGTCATCAGTGGTCCATCACCACAGCATACTTGCTTACAAACATGTGGCAAATCTCCCAGAATAAGAACAGAAGTCTAGAAAAATTAAAATGGCAAGGCAATATAAAATTGCTAACAGAAATGCCTAATCCTTCACTTAATTGACATAGAGCTTATTCATTTTGAGAGCAAAAGTCAGCAACATTTGACTTACAAATTAATTTTGAACATTTTCCTCTATGTGGCTTCACACTGCTCTCCATTTTATGTCTAACTCAGTGCTCCTTCTTTGCCATGCTGCTTCCATCTGAAGGCGGCAGAGTATGACTATGTACCTGTGTAGGAATAAACTTCCCAACAGATGATCTCAGGTAGTATTTCTTTTTTCTTACCTTAGCTGAGCTTGGCATCTTTCTTTCACCTATGTTCTCTTTTTTCCTCCCAATAATGAGGTTCTGTAGATTCAATCATTCAAATTAATACAGCTTCCAGCCCTCTATGGACCAGTGTCCCCAAACCATGAATTTCTATGATGGGTGGAATTCAGAATGGTAAAGTAGTGAGTCAGATTTCCTAATAAGAACTTATTTTGCCATATTTTGAGCAAAATAACAATATATGGTGGCAATGCTGACTATTTGCCTTATCTGGTTTTTATGGTCTAATTTTAAAAAATATGTATTTATTTATATGCATAAGAACTGGGGTACAGACCTGGGTTGGGAGCAGAACAGGCACACCTACTGAAATATACTACTGAGGGGAAGCAGAGAGTGGGTCAGGAGAGGTCTGCTGCACCATGTGCACTACCTCCGTGGCCGGGAATGGAACTTGTGCTGCAGTGGCTTCATATTGCTCTGCTTCATCCTGTTGAGGCACCAGGGAGGGTCCTATGGTCTAATTTTTAAGATGGGACAGGTCTCCTCCAACAGTATGCATTTCTTTGAAAGCAGAAGAGAAATTCAAAAATATAAAGGAAATATAATCAAATATTTTCCTAAAGAGTAAGGGACCAAAAGGAAAACTATGGTGTCTCACCCACTGCTCCCCTCAGCAGTGTACTTCAACCGTTCTGCTCCCCACTCTGTCTCTGGTGAATCTTCTCACCACCCACACCTCTGGCCTGTACCCCAGTTCTGTATGCATAAATAAATAAATCTTAAAAAAAAAAAAAAGCAGCGGAGAAACTATTTAGTAAGGGAGGGAGGTATTACAGAGAGTGGATTCTATCCCCTGAATGTGGTCTTTAATTTATTGGTAGCAAGTTTCATCTCTTGTCTTTCCATCTCCAATTTTCCCCTCATCACCTCTTCAAAGCAAATGTCCCATTTATTCTGTCCTTTGGCTCACTGTCTTCCTGTTTCATTATGTTTGGACTGTATCTTCTGCTACAGAGAATCTCCATGGACTAGCAAACTATAATGAGATTCTCTGTGGTTAGGCCTACACCATTAGCCCTCTTGAAGTCCTTGTGAGCACACATTTTCCTTCTTCCACATTCAGAGTTGTGGAGGGAGCTGAACCCAGAGACTTGACCCAAAAATTGTTATGTTTTCCTTTTCTTCTCCCTCACAAGGGCCGCCTAGTTTAAAGGGACACAGAATGTGTCCTTGATTAAATAATTGATGAATAAATATGCTAATGAGAGATAAGTCAAAATGAAAAAAAAAATAGTTTTAAGTAGCAATCCATTCTCTAATTCACCCTTGCTAATTTGCAGGTAATTGATTTCAACCTGAGCTAGTCTGAATGTCTGGGTTTTCAGAAAAAAGAAAGCTTACTTTAAAAAAATGGAAACTGTGTTTGCAGGGGTCAAAATTTGTAGGTCTGCTGATGCATATTTACATATGACAGACTGACAGGGGGCTTTTAAATAAATCCGTGTGTATACTCAAACTTGTTGCTTGCAGGTTTATTAGTAACTAAGGGGCTTAAATCTTCACCAGAGCCTCTTTATAAAGCTCATATACAATTTTATTTGTTATATTTTATTATTTTTATTTCATAAATACATTTTTTTAAATTATTCTTCACTTTGTACATTTTTATCTATAAATTATATCATATTATTTTATAATAATGCTAACTTTGCTTCAGACACCATAAAAGGGAATGGTGGATATGATTTATGTATGATTTTAATGAGTTTCTCTTGGGAAGTTTCTAATAGTGTAAACACCAGAAATTCCCCTCCCCCCAATATTTACATTTATTAATTTCAGTTATATTTTTGACAAATTGTGTTCATTCTTGATTGAACAGATTGTTATGTTACACATTTATGCCCAGGTGAAGTTCCAGTCTTAAACTTTTCTTTTAGAATTTGAGTCCAATGAAGACTCAGTCTCTGATGACTGGAAACATGATTTATAATTTGCTATGTCCTCTTTGTTTTCACTGCCAGAAGTTCTAAGCCAAATGTGATTCAATTATAGCACCATTATGAAGACCCAGAGAATACACATTAAAATAAATTATCCTAAGAAGAGATTAGGGTCCATATCACTCCACAGCATTGTGTATCCTGGGATGGAATTAGAAACTGAGGTTATCACTGAGGTACATCCAGCCTTCCATGGGACCCAAACCCATCACATTTACAAGGCTCAGTTCTCTGCATGTCAAGTCTCATTTTGCTATTTGGAACCAACTTTCTCTTTTTTGGGCAAGTTCTCAGAAAATAAGATCATTAACATTAAAATGTTCTGCATTAAATTGCTATGTTACAAACAACCCATAATAAGTCGAACCAAAAATGTCCAAAGTAATGAGTTAATTATTAGGCTATCTCTTCCTTTTTTCCTAATTATCTCAAGTAATTACACAATCCTTAGAAACCCTTGCTATAGTTGTGTCCAACTACAGGAGAAAGAGAATCTGTGGTTAGAACAATGTATTCCTACTTTAAAGATAATGTAAACCAGAATTTCAACACTCCCTTCATTTTAACAGCAGTAAACTAATAAAGAGTTCTAACTTGGAACTGTATCCCTCTGGGGGGTCGTGGTTTCAGATGCGATTCTAAAGGAGAATTAGGTCTCATGGAGATAGTGTCTTTACTTCCCTTCTCAGGTATCTGTTACCGAGGGGCCTGGAGGTGCGATAATGGTCCCCAAACAGATGGGTTTTCCCTTTATGTGTTCCTCTCCACTTGGACAGGAAAGGCACAGCTGCACTGAGCAATTTTCTGTAAAAGATTTCCTAAATACATCCATAGCTTTTCATCTGCTCTTCAGCGGGGAGCCGGAACCTGGAAGCAGCGGGCTTCCAGACTATTAAAGACTAAGTGCTCCTCTTCAGATCCTTATCTCTTCATTGACACAGACATACTTATTAGCAATCATTTCTATCTGCAGGGACATTTGACTCCATCGCCTTCCTGGTTGGCTCCGAGGAGCCTTCTATATTAATCAGGGAAAAGCTAGCTATTATAAACAAACATCCCCCAATCTCAGCACCTCAATGGAATCCAGATGCTTATTTCCCACTAGAGATACAGATCTATGGAGTGGGATGTGTGTGTGTGGGGGGGGGGGGACTGGGGGTGTTTTCCAGACCACTCATATCTTCCTGTCTATTTTGAGGTCTTTGGTGTTTTCTACTTTTGATTAAAGGTTGAGGACCAAGATAGAGCTTGTGTTAGAAACTTACTTGGGTCCAAATTTTCACTCTCATCTCCCCTTTCCTTCTTCCTCAAAAGGGCCATCTAGTTTAAAGAGGAGCATAATGTGTTCTTGGTTAAATAGCTGATGAAAACAACAAATAGATGACCAAATATACCAATGAAAAAAAAATCAAACTGAAAAATATCTAGTTTTAGGTAACAATCCATTCTTCCATGCATCCTTGCTAACTTCCAGATAGTTGATTTCAATCTGAGATAGCCTAAAAGCCAGGTTTTGCAGGGAATAGAAAGCTTACTTGAAAAAAAATTGATACAAATTTGCCCTAAATTTTTCATCTTGATTATATTAGCAATGTTTGGTGAACATTTGTGAAGATTTGCCTTGGTAAGGAATAAGCTATTTAGTTTCACCGATTCTGTTTTCCATTTCCAAAATCTCTACCTTCACCATTAATAACAACCACCACTTATGGTTCACATAGATTTTGTTTGTTTCGCTTAAATCGGTTTACAAGCAAGTTTAAAGTATCTCTGTCAAATGTCTCTAGATGTTAAGGCAACAAAATGTAGTGGCATGAACATAAGAGGAAGTGAATTGTTAAGGCTGTTGCTATATGAAACTACCAAAAAGCAACAAGGCCCAGAATTATAAGAGATTTTACTTGCTTAAGAGATATTCCAATTTATAAGTAAAAGGTCTTCATTGGTGAATTTGGCCTCTAATTAAACTACCTTTTGTTAACTGGAGATGAAATTAGACAAAGAATTTATTAGACAATCAACATGAGAATTCAAATCTGGGAAGCAGCCTGACAGATTTTATTCTGTGCAAAGTGTTTCACCAAATTCAAGTGTGAATTTAATTCACACATATAGGAACTGTGAGCCTAACATTAAAAATGTCATAATTTTTGACATGGGGCTTCTAGTTCTAAGTTGTTGCAACCTAAATTTATGTTGATTCTAGCTATGCACAGAGGAAGGCCATGCTATATTTAGTCTCTTCCTTTCTAAAGGACTTACTGTAGAGATGCAAAGACTGGGCACCCACTGGAAAGTCTTTATTATCTAGCTCATTGGTCATCAGTGGTGCTGTCTTTACTCCCAGGCATCGTATTTTGCATAGCTGTTTCATATTTCAAGTCTATACAAATGGCCCTATTCTCCTGTTTGCCAGAGCAAGGAGGGTAATTTTCCCAGAACATTTATTGTATGCTCACAACCTATGTTCTTTCTGTCATGTAATCAACCTTAACTAGGTGCAATTATGACCAATGTTTTATCTTCTATAAATCATCAAGAAACATCTATGTCTTTCAACTATATTTTACCACAAGAGTTACTTTAGATTCTGTCTACCTTTATAACCATTACCATCTGAAGCTATAATTCCTCTTTTCCCTCAGTGCCAAGAACTGAATCTGTAAGGCATAGTTAACCTTGTATTTTTATTTATTATTGTCTGTCATAGTCATCCCATGAATTGCCCCATTGTCTTACCATTTGTTATTTCTTTTGACCAATTTTGCTTATAATATTAAAAATTAAGAAAATGGACAATATTAACCAGATGATAATAAATATAGTAATAACTTTTTCTATAGCATGAGAAGGTAGAAAGTTTAAAAGATAACCAACCCAGCCAAAGATCTGGCACAAATATTATAAGCAAACTATAGCTGCAGTTAACAGTCCTGAGGGCAACAGTCTAAAAGATTTTTAGACGTTATCAGGTTTTAAAATCAATATT
This sequence comes from Condylura cristata, assembly GCF_000260355.1. Taxonomy (NCBI): domain Eukaryota; kingdom Metazoa; phylum Chordata; class Mammalia; order Eulipotyphla; family Talpidae; genus Condylura; species Condylura cristata. The sequence continues at coordinate 6,504,360 of NW_004567117.1, read as the reverse complement.
TGTTGGGCCCTCCCTGGTGGCGCAGCGGGTTAAAGCACTGCACTAAGAAGCTAAAGCCACCTCCGCATGAGTTCTATTCCCGCCTGCCCGGGACGTGTCCACATGGCGTGGCAGACCTCTCCTGACCCGCTCGCTGCCCCGGTTAGCAGTGTACTTCGTGGATCTGCCTGTTCTGCTCCCTACTCTGTCTCTGGTGAAGCCTCTCGCCGCCCTTGATCCTCTGGTCTGTGCCCCAGTTCTGTATGCACAAATAAATAAAACTTTAAAAAAAAATCAATGTTTGTTTGTTTTTTACTTCCAGTTCATGTAGTTTCAGAAAAGGACAGTCATGGTTTAATAGACCTAATTTAAAGATTGGGAGGGGAGAGCGAAAAAACTGGAATGTTGACTTGGAAAGTTATACACAGACATTAGAAAAATTCTGGACCTAGTTTAGGCCACAGGTTACAAAGTAAAAGCTTCCACAATCTGGAAAAAGCAAAATATAAAGAACCAGTAATAGTTTATAGCAAAAAAGTCATTAAATTATATTAGGGCCCTCCCTTGTGGTGCAGCGGGTTAAAGCACAGCACTGAGAAGCTTAAGCCACCTCCACATAAGTTCGATTCCTGCCTGCCCCAGAGGAGACCACATGGCATGGCAGAAATCTCCTGACCCGTCCGCTTCTCCCCTCTGCAGTGTACTTCGTTGATCTGCCTGTTCTGCTCCCCACTCTGTCTCTGGTGAATCCTCTCACCCACCGCATCTCTGGCCTGTACCCCAGTTCTATATGAATAAATAAGTAAATCTTTAAAAATATGTATATATTAGGTTTTCATAGTTCATTCATTCCCAGTAGAAATTCTTGATCTTTTGTTGTCCATTACTTTGAGTCCAGTTTTTTTCCCATAAGTTTTATAATTTTGTTATTCTCAGTTCCATGACAAACCTGCATTTCTATAATATTTAGTAAAAGTTCTTTTTGTGTGGATCCCTCTGAACATAAAACAAGATAAACAAGAGCTTCTGTAAATGGCAGCAGACTTTAAGATGACCTTATTAAGATTTGATTATCTTGCCATTGGCAAGGAAATTTGCTCATTTTATGGCATATAATATTTTAGAATGACCATAATTGACCAATAATAATATTATAAACGAACATATCCAGCTTTTAAGAAGTTTCAGGATGAATATTAATATCCGCATTCAGGCTAAACGTTTCTCCACATGCAACAACGATTTCTATGAAATTACAACAGCTCACATTGACCTAAGAATCTGGCAAGACAACAACAGAGTGAAGGCACTGGGCCTGACTCCTCAACCTATAAATAACAAACTTGCGGAAGAACAAAAGCAATAATCCCTGAGAGTTTCATAGATAACTGTAGCATACAGTAGGAGCAATTTTTGGTGGAAAGTAGTAAGTAAAACTTTGACTGAACTGTGTTCCAGTGTACTATACCTGATGAGAGGAAGGGGCAGAAAGAGAGTACAATGCCCCTCTATAGTTGGGGATGAAGGGACACAGCAATGTTCTAGGTGAGGTGTACACAGGCGTAGCTCCCAGAATAGAGGGTGCATGATCAGAGAACTATAGGAGAAAGGAACAGAAGGTGACAAATGACTTAAGCTGGAGGCTTCCATGTAGAACAGCTGGAGCCTGAAATAGCCCAGAAAGCCAAGTGGAATTATCTGTCTCTCTTCCGAGACAGTGTTATTATTTGCAGCCTAAGCCTGTGATATTTTCAACATCTACCAAGAAACCACTATTAAGGCCAAAATCAAGACAAAAGCTGAATGTGTTTAAGAAGAGGTTAAGCAACTGGACCCTAACAACACAAGCCAGCACCACAGGGGAAGGCTTTGTATTGGAAAAAGAGAACAAGTACCCACTTGTGACACTACCTCATTTGCAATCTATTCCCAGCATTGCAGTCAGTGCTTAGCATAGCCTCCTTGCGAAGCTTGTAAAAAATATATGAGACATTTAGAATGAGGAGTGGGAGAGCTGTTGCGCCTGCCAAGGGCAGAAGCTGCTGCAGCACTGCAGGGTTTGGAGCCCTCAGGCTCACTGGACACAAACTTTTAGAGTTCTAGTACCCTGGATCTTTGCTACCTATTACCCGGGGCTGGTCCCAGTTCTTAGATTACTTCAACAGATGCGAAGTCAGCAGTAGGATAGTCTGTCGTTATCATAACCCTTACAAATCTACAAATGAGAAGTCAGAAGAATATATCACAAAACCTGATACAACATAACCCCCAAAATCTGAGGGAAGACTCAGTCAAGCACAACTGCAGAATATACCTGGAACTGAGTTTAAAGGGATATAGAAATGCTTATTGAACTTTAAAAAATATAGATGAGGTAAAATAAACAGAATAAAGATGAGAAAACATGAGGTCCTCTCTGGTGGCACAGAGGTTAACTCTCAGCACTTTCAAGCTATCAGCAGCCACTGCAGCATGGGAGCTGCCCTACAGGACCCAGTAGACCTCTCCTGACCCACGTGTTGCTCCCCTCAGCAGTGGGTTTCAGTAGATCTGCCTGTTCTGCTCCCCACTCAGTCTCTGTTGAATCCTCTTACCCCTGTACCTCTGGCCTGTACCCCAGTTCTTGTATGCATAAATAAAAAATAAATATTTTTAAAAGAAAATATGAGACTGTTAAAATTAGAACAAATGAATCTAAAAACTACTATAAATGAATTTTAAAAATGCAAAGAACTCCAGAGTATTCAACTGCAAATATTAGAGAGAATTAGTGAATTCAAAAACACAATGTCAGGGAACACACAAATAGAATAATAGAGAAACAACAAAAAGGTGAAAATAGTGTAAGAGCCATTTGTGAGAACCTCAGAGAAATAACATTCATATCATGGAGGGGGTTCACAAAAATAGCATTTATATCATGGGGGGCATCAGCTTGCCTCCTCCAGCTGGCAGAAATACAGGAAGCCTGTTGTGAGTTCTTAAGGAGACAATTAGACCCTTCTAATTGCCAAAAAGAGAGAGAGAGAGAAAGGCATATAAAATGTATATACAAAAGTAATTGCTGAGGATCATCTCAATCAGGGAAATGAACTAGTTCTTGTATGCATAAATAAAGAATATGCATGTAAGACACTGTGATCCAAGAGACCCACAGAGTTCCAAATAAAATATATCAGATAAACACACCCTAGGACACATTATAATACAAGCCAATGACAAGGAGAATATACTAAGAATTAGTTCAGTATTTTAAAATAATAAAAGTCAAGGGAACAAAGGGTAACCAATAAGAAAACACCAATTAGAATGTGACTTTCTCAGTAGAAATATTGCAGGCAAGAAGGGAGTGGCAGGAAATATTTACAGTATTTAAAGCAAAAGATTTCTAGCCTGAAATCCATTACCCTATAAGATCAATATTTAGCACAGAAGGAAGAGTAAGCAACTTGGTTGAAAATTAAAGCTATTAAGAATTTATCAACATCGTGCTATAAATGAGAAAAGTCTTAGAGGAGTTATTACAAAGGAACAGGAAAACAGAGAAGTATCAGACACAATTATATAATGTGGAGGAAGAAAAGGAAGACAGTAAGTGTTGGTGAGGATGTGGAGAAAAAGGAAACCTTTTACATTGTTGGAGCTGGTCCAGCCCAAATGGAAAGCGGTGAGGAAATATAGAAAACCAAAACAAAGGGTCAGTTAAAACCAAATCAAAAAATCTGTCAAATCCTAGAAATCTATCAATAGAACTAAAGCTAGCAGGAGAGGTCTACTGCGCCATGTGGGTCACCTCTGGGGCAGGAACAGAACTCACACTGAAGCAACTGTGGCTCGCTTGCAGTGCTGAGCTTTAGCCTGCTGCACCTACCAGGGAAGGCTGCCACCGTAACTGTTAAAGGGATCTTTGATATTAATAACCCAATTTTTTGATGAGAATTTTGCAAAAGCATAGCTATGACTTTTATTATGACATAATTTTTACATTTGACCTTTGTATTTTCATTTTTTTAAAAGGAAAAAATCTCGTACTAGCCAGACACTTCTCTTTATGTTACCAATTCCATTTTCTCCAACTAGAAATTCAAATTGAAAATGCTCCAAGTTTTCTATAGGTCTAATAAGCAATTCAGAAATTTTCCAGTTTAGCATTAGCTCACATAACCAGTAAATATTCCTCTCGCTTCCCCTAAAGTCCAGAAGTTCATTCCCAGCATAAAACATAAGAAGAAAGGAACTCAATACAAAGAACAGATTCCAGCTAAACTTTGGAGCCAGAATCATAATTTATGCCCACCAAATTGGTTTTTGGCTTCCAAATTTCCCTTAATCTCTACCTTATCAGAACATAGACGCATGAAGGAAAATGACAAGAACTTGGATTTCTGAAACTCAGATTTCCTCCCCATGGAGTAGAACAGAAAAAAAAAAAACAAAACAAACAAACAAAAAAAACACAAAACAGCACCTCAAGGTGGAAGTCCTGTTTTGGGGGAGAAGGATGTCCTGAACTTACTCCACAAACTCAGGTTTTCTGGTCTCCACCCCTGACCCCAGGCCAAAGAGATCCAAGGCATCAGGCACTATAAATCCTATAATGCCATCACCACTGAAGAGAGAATGCTGGGACCCGAGGGTGGAGTTAAGCAGCCAGGCAGATTGTGCTATTAGGATCCCAGCTCAGTGGAACTAGTAGGCCTCATTTACCAACCTCTCTCTCTCCCTGGGTTAATCTTCTTTTCATCACCCCGACTCCCCCCCACCTCGCTTTATATATATATACAAATAAACCCTTTGTAAACCTTTTGTGTGTGTCTTCAGTTGAGTCTCATTTTAAGGGTGAGGACCCACAGTCAGGGAGCACCCTTTCACATTGGGGCTGCCCTGTAACACTTTATCTAACCTCAGATTAGAAATCTTTAGCAATTCATCGTAAAACAGCAAAAAAATATGTCACACAAACAAAGCAGGGTACATAAGAAGGAGTCTGAAAACCAAGTCTCCAAGGGAGAGTCCAGAAGAAGGACCACCCCCAAATCTCACTTCTCAAAACAGGATTCAAGAAAGAAAAATTCTTTTGTATTCATTCTCTAGTTTGACTCCCTAAAACAAACAAGTAGACTGGTTGGTAAAAGTCTGAGAGGCTGGAAACAGCTTGCTCTACCTTCTTTCCTGGGTATCCTTTGTTTTGTTTCCAGAGTGGGTGGAGAAGGTAGTGAGATAATGTCTGGGACCCTGTGTCCTTATTTAAGTTAGTTTTTATAGTTTATATAGTTTTTATAGTTTCTTTAGTTCTGAGGCAGTCATGATCATTCCACTCATTTTGCATGATTTTACCATTTTTTTTCTCTGAGCCAGTTTTCTCTAGTTGTGTATGCAAATACAGAATGAGATCTCTTTCAGTAACACCCTTCCATTTAAGCAACCACTTACAAATACTGTGTCTGTCTGAGTAAAATGCCAGTTTGAGCTGAAAACTCTCTCCTAAGCATCTTAGTGTGGAATTCTATTCCCCCTCTGTGAGAGCACAGAATAATTTGTCCCACCTGGACAGCCTGAAACAATTATCTAATACTCTGAAGAGTTGTCAATCATTAGTGGGAGGTCTGAGGGCCAGGAAGCACTCACCCTTCTAGTGGCTGGAGCTCCAGACTTTGGGTGGGCTCAAAGGGCCTGTGGTTCCAAGGCAAGCTTTCTGTCCTCTTGATACTCCAGGTGGTCTCAGGCAGTTCTTCTGGGTTCCTTCTATATAGCCACCAAACTGTTAACTGAAAATAAAATGTCAGTAGTAGACAGAGTTTATTATCTAGTTAAAATGAGAATTTGAACCCAGGAAACAGTCTGACAGATTTTACTCTGTGAGAGCTGTTCCAACAAACACAAGTTTGAAATTAGTTTATATGGCAAGTCTTTGACACTGAAAGTGTCATTATCCTGGATTGGGGGCTTCTAGTTTTAACTTGCCCCATCGTAAAGACATGTTACTACTGTCTACACACAGAGGAAGGCCACGCAGGATTTAATCCCTGCCTTTCTATAGGATGCACTGTAGAGAAGCAAAGGGCTGGGCACCCCCTGTTAAATCTTTTTTATCCAGCTCCTGGTCATCAGAGAAGGTGAAAGAAATCTCTTTACCCCTCAGGCAGCAGATTATGCATAACTCTTTCAGACTTTTCCCACTTCCCTGCCAGCCCAAGAAAAGAGGTCATTTTCAGAACATTTTACAACTGTTCATACTTTAAACCTGTGAGCAGACCATTCAAAATATTCCTGAGGGCCTCCCTGTGGTGCAAGGGCTAAAAATCTAGCTCTATTAAGCTATTGACAGGCTTTATGTCATATTTCAGTCCCCGACCAGGGAGCTGACCCACATGGTACAGCAGACCTTTCCTGTCTTGCCCACTGCTCTCCTCAGCAGTGCATTTCAGTAGGTTTGCATTTTCTGCTCATCACTCTGTCTCTGGTGAACCCCCTAACTAGCCCTCCCCCTATCTTTGGCACTTACCCCACAGTTCTTGAAAATAAATCTTTAAAAAATACATTCATGTGTGTGTGTGTGTGTGTATCTGAGGGCCAGATGCCATTTTGCAACCTCTACTTTAACTTCTCTGCTTTGAAGAAAGACAAGGGTTTAGAAAATATCAGCAGTGAATCCTAGTAATTTACACAGAGGGAAAGCAAAGGATGATTTCTCCTTCAAAGGTGTTTGGGAATTTAGGGACATTCAATTTTTCAAGAGTAATTATGACTTAGAAAGTAATTATGACTTTCTACATGTTGAGTACCCTGTTATTTCTGTGCAATTCTTTCTTTTTTTAAGATTTATTTATTCATACAGAACCGGGGTACAGGTCAGAGATGCAGAGGGTGAGAGGATTCGCCAGAGACAGAGAGGGGAGCAGAACAGGCAGATCGACGAAGTACACTGCTGAGGGGAGCAGCGGGCGGGTTAGTAGAGGTCTGCCACCATGTGGTCACCTCCGGGACAGGCGGGTATCCAACTCATGCGAAAGTGGCTTTAGCTTCTTAGTGCAGTCCTTTAACCTGCTGCGCCACCAGGGAGGGCCCGCAACTCTTTATACACAGTGGATATAGATGAAAAACTCAAAAGTTCTTTTTCACGGACAAAAACGGACAGGAATGATGAATCAAACTTTGAATCTCTTTAATAGGAATCTAATCTCTGTGTATGTATGTGGGGGAATGATGTGGCTTGTAGCATGGGTGTGTGGTTTCATTACTGGTGCAAAACCAGTTTGAGAAGTCCACAGTTGACAACGAGGAGGAAAGAATTCCAAGTCACATCCAAGCAAAGCAAAATGGCAGTTTATTTAGTGGACATGGGGAAGGGTCAGAGTAGGCAGTGGCCACTGTGGAATAACTGCCACACATGCTGGATTTTTGGCTATAATGGAGTGCAAGGCGGCTGGCTGGAAAAACACAGTTTTAGTCAATTTAGCCAGAATGCCTAGTAGAAATACATAATTGTACAGTGCTTTATTTTAAAAATCATATTAAGAGGTGGCAAAGAATAGGGGCTGGGGAGAAGTAAGAGAAAAGAAGAAGTCTGGTCAACAATAAAACACATAGGAAACTACTTACCAGGCAACAAAGAGATGAAAATGGAGCGAACACACACTTTGTGTGGGATCCGTGCTGTGTTGAAGTAGGCCTGCCATGGAGGGCAGGAATCAAAAGGGCCAGGAATTCCTCCCCAAGCAGATGATTGGAGAGCAACATGAACAGTCTGGGCACACTGGTAATAATTTTGTGGATTTGATATCAAGGAAATCCCAAGTTCAAAAGTCATAGAAAGTCATACAAAACTATTCAAATAAATACATAGTCTCTTAATAAGGGGAAGGATATGAGTTAAGAGTTATAAAAGATAAAAATTAATAGGAACTTGATGTTAATTGATACCAAATGCTATGAAGTTAAAATAGGAAAGAATGTGTGTGTGTGTGAAGGAGGATTGTTTCTAGAAGTTTGTACTGTATATAACAAGACTTCGATGGAGGTCTGACCTTTGTGCACTCTCCAGGCACACCTCTTCTTGCTCAGTAGCCACATCTGTTATTCCCACAGATTGTCCAGGGCTCAGGTTTCTAGCCTAAGATTTGCTCGATGCATGCAGCAACAGATGTCATATCTTTTGAATGTTTGTACACGTCGCTTTTTTGGTTTGCATGTTTTATATTGACTCACTAACACTTCCTTTTAAATATTGTTTCTCATAAATGGGTTCTATATATATCTTATGTTTCATGCTGTAAATGTCTCCCCACAATTTAACGACAACTTTAGAAATTCTTTCCTTTTCTGAGAGACTGGTCTGCTCTTAACATAAAAACAATATGGCTATGTATTTTGTAATTAGTTACTTTCCAGAGTGAGTTTTTGAGACGATGCTATCAACTTCTTGAATCTTGTTTCTATCTCTATTCAAATTTTTAAAACATATTGTGAAAATATGCATAGGCTTGAACCCTGGTGACACGAATCAATAAATAAAATATAAGTCATCAGTTGTGTTTTATTTAACCAGTTTAATTTCAAACAACTTAAATTTATTTCTATAAAGAACTAGATATTTTAAGTCCTCTTATATTTGTGGAGACAGGAACTACTTCCTTCATTAGATGCTGATCCAAATTTCTGGTAAATATGTAAGAATTGTATAATGTGGAGATATTTACCTCTGTAAATATATAACCCTCTGTATGGAAAGGACAGAAATTTCTGTGCACTTGATATATTTGAGGCTGAATACGTTGACTTTTCCCTTCCTCCTCCCCCCATTAGTTTCATTTATTTTTCAAGGTACCTGATTGAAGATAAATTAAAACTTAAGGTAATTCTCACATTCCTTTAGTTACATGCCATAGCTGATAAAGGTAAGCGAATTTTCATTCATTTGGAGTTCCAGTCACTTGGCCCATTAACTCTATCAACAGGAGGGCAACACACCACACAAAGGGGATGGGTCTCCACCAGTCATTCTGAATGTGCTGCTTAGACAGTGAAAGCAACCCAGAAACGAGCTGCCCTACGATACTCAGGGAACCCACATAGGTGTTAGTTACTATATAAGATTAAGAATTTAAAGGAGACAGTCAGGACTGTATATTCCTCCTCAAACAGTAAAGCCACAAGAAAAGAACCAAAAGACTAACACCCATCAAAACAACAGGAAAGGTGGGTGATAGCCAAGTTGGATGGATTCCTTCATGCTCTCTCCAGTGTGTGCACTGATTATGCTCACCTTTGTGCTGAGTCATATTGTAGCCACAGGGACAGGCAGAATGTAAAAGGAGTCATATCCATTGGTAATACAATGAGATAAGTTTTGTGAATTCCCTTTGGTGCAATAGAAAACAGCTGTGAAGTTCTCACTTTAAAGAAAACTCCTCCTTTGTAAGAATTCTTCCTAAAAAACAAACACTAGAAAAGAAAATGTGGAAGTACTTGCTATTATTGAGATGACCTAAGATTTTTATCATCTTCTTCACTAAGGTATTTGATTCAGGAATGCCTGACCTGTATTTGGTGTTGGTTTATGGCTTATGTTTAACCTTGGGTGTGTTAAGCAAAGAGTATCTGCTATTCCTGGTTAGATCACTAAGATCTGGCAGCTTAAAAATGTTGGCGCTGTTTTGGACCTATGGACTCCAAAAGAAAAATGACTGTGTACAGATTTAAGCGATTATCACTATAGCCATTACTATCATTTAAATTAACATAATATTATAGTAAGGACCCAGCAGAATGTTTATAATATTAACTTAATTCAGCAAAATTTTGATATATTCATAATATCAATTTAATGTCAGTTCTTGAGATTGCTTGAAAATTGCTTGGAACCTAACTTAGAATTTGGGACTAAATAGTGCTTCTTAGTGTATAGGCATTTCCAAAGCTCCTGGAAATGGACCTTGAGTACCAACCCTGTAATTTGAACAGGACAGTCTGATTATGTATCCCCTTTTAACCAAGGTACATATTATAGTTTAGGACAGTTTTTCTCTTCAGCAGAGCAAACTACTGTGAGAGAAACAGTACAAATGCCTGGCTGGACAACCCTGCTGAGGAAGGCAGGCACCACAGCCAGAGCACCCTCCATCTGCTGAAGAGAAAATATATAGCTAAGACACATGAAAGACTGATTTCTATGAAATCCATTTCATAAAAAGTTCCCATGTGGCCCTCCCTGGTGGCGCAGCGGGTTAAAGCACAGCAGTGAGAATCTAAAGCCGCTTCCGCATGAGTTCGATTCCCGCCTGCCCCGGAGGTGACCACATGGCGTGGCAGACCTCTCCTGACCCGCCCGCTGCTCCCCTCAGCAGTGTACTTCATCGGTCTGCCTGTTCTGTTCCCCACTCTGTCTCTGGTGAAGCCTCTCACCACCCCTGAGCCTCTGGCCTGTACCCCAGTTCTGTATGCACAAATAAATAAATCTTTAAAAAAAAAAAAAGTTCCCATGTTATTCATTCATCCCTTTCTTCATTCATGAGATGTTTACTGATGTCCACTACAAGTCCTCTGCTCAGATCTGTTACACAATACTGAAGAGTAAGGAGGAGTAAAATGAAATGAAAAGAGAAGGAAGAAGAGAATCATTGACTGTACTGTTTAGTCAAGTACTACACTGAGTACATTATCTACTTGATGTAATATCTCAGTGATTCCTGTCAACTCCTTGAGGTAAATGCTGTTATTTATTCTCACTTTGCACGTGAGGAAACTAAGGTTCACTCAGGGTAAGTGATAACTCCAGCTCAAATGACAAGTGAGTGCTTGACCTTGTATTAAAACCCAGACTATTCTGATTCAAGAGGCAACACTTTATTGGAACTAAGAGTGCAGCCTCTGGAAACAACCACAAGATTCAAATTCTGAATCTGACACTTTACTAAGCTGTGTGACTTTGCAGATGATAACTGCTCTCTGTCCCGATCTCTTGAGGAATTGTGAAAAGAGGTTACATTAGTGTATGGAAAACATACAGAATTACACTTGGAACACAGTGTGCACTACAAGGCACTTTTATTACTCTAAGCTTATAGCTATCACTTTCCTGTCTTTGTAGAGCTTAAAGTCTAGTGGAAAATCAAGACCAGTGGACAGACCATTCCTATACTACATGTTAAGGACTCAGACAGGAGAAATTTAAGGGCACTAGTTGAACAGCTGATACTTTCAATTCCAGGTTTGTTGTTTCAGGAAGCCTTCCTAGAGGAAAGGGCATGTAGTGGGAAAACCTTGAAAAGGATGATAAGTGAGCTACCCTGGTCCAGAGAGTTGCAGCCTGTGCATAGGGAAGGTCATTTCTGAGAAACATAACAGAAGATTATCTAGTGAATTATTGTAATCCTATACTAAGGTTTTCTTGGTGATTGAACCAGGAAATAGCACACTTGACAACTGCTGTCAAAATAATATTTACACATACATGCTAATCATTGAATCTATAATTAACATTTCAAATATCAAAATTTTAAAAGTTGATGGCCTTCCCCCAGTGACAGTATTCATATTAGGTCTATTATAAACATCTTGTCATCTCATGTGTCCAACAGCTCTGATGATACCCCATTGGGGAGGAAGGATAACTTAAGTAACGGAAAGCCAGAGGAGAGAGGGTAGATTCCTAGGACATAGATATAACAGTCTACATTTCCTTAGTGCATTCTGTTGTTTTTAAGACTTACTCAAGCAGTCCCACCTGTTCTTTGCATTCATCATCCCTTCTGTCTACAAAATGTTTCAATACTTGGACCTCCCTGGTGGTGCAAGGGGTTAAATCTCAGTACTATGACACTAACAGCAGCCACTGTAGGATGAGTTCCATCCCCCACTGGGGAATGAAGCCACATGGCACAGCAGACCTCTCCTGTCTCACTTAATGCTCCCCTCAGCAGTGTATTTCAGTATACCCACCTGTTCTGCCCCCCATTCTGTCTCTGATAAATTCTCTCACCCCTCACATGTCTGGCCTATACCCTAGCACTTGAATGTATAAATAAATCAAATAAATCTTTTTTTAAAAAAAAATTCAATTCTCAGAATACATTTTCACCCAAAATAAAATTTAAAATTTTAGCATGATTTCAAATGAGACTACTGTGAGCGCCAGCCTGATCCTAGCTATAAAAAACTGAGGCATGTGAAAATCATGTTTCTCCACCATTTAACAAGATGGGCAGTTGTCTTAATCACTTAATCCAGGGTTTTGCAATCCACACAAAAGCAAAGTGAGAAAGACATGGCTTTTCTTAGCGCTGGCTATATCCCCAACTGTCATTAGAAGAAAAATGTGGCACCACCACGCCCACCCCCCTGCCCTGAAGCAGAGGCAAAGCAAGCAAATGTTTAACCTTTCCAGCAGAAAATTTCAACCCTATGCTATAATTAATTTAAATATCACTTTTTTTTTTTCAAGAGTATCCTTTGTTAACACTAGCTTTCTGTATGTTTTGTTTTACCAGCTTACATATGCTCCTGCCTAGTTATTTATGGCGAAGGCCACAAGGCCAGAAGTATTATACATATCCAGGGGGATAGTCCTGGTAGGTATTTTTAAATGTGGGAGTGGCCATAAGAATCTTTCTACTTTCTGTGACTACACAGAAAGAAAGACTAATTTTGCAAAGCTTATATTGCTTTGCAAAAGCTGTTTCTTTGACTTTTTGATGCTTTGCTCTTTTGCTCTTTGCTTTTTGCATCTTTCAGATGAATTTCCTTTCTTTTGGTGTGTTTAATACTGCAGCTTGCAAAATCACAGTATCATTTTGTAAGCTATTTAAAAATTGCTTGCATTCTATTTGATTCTTTTTCTCAAAACCTAGCAATGTCTTACAGTATAAATATTACAATACTCCAGGCCAAAATAAGTCATTGTTTTAGCCATAGTTTCCCTTCTACTGTACTGTATATTGCTGTATACTGAAAGTGTGTGTTTTTTGTTTTGTTTTGTTTTGTTTTTCTCTCCCATCCAAGAACTAATCAAGCCTGACCCTGCTTAGCTTCTGAGATCAGAAGCGATCAGGTGCACTCAGGGTGGTTTGGCCTAGATGTTATTTCTATCCTAATGAATTATATACATATAAGCAACGAGGATAAAGCCAGGCTAACCGAAGAGAGTACATAATTAGATGATCCTTCCCTCCCTCTGAACACCTTTAGACTTGTTCTCTGTGTACGTGATACATGTCATATCACAGCTAGTGCAAGCAAGCATTAAGAGTTAGGTGGGTCAGTCAGGAAACAGGGATTGGGGAACAAAGAGTATCATCTATGGCCCTCCCTGGTGGCGCATATGGTTAAAGCACAGCACTAAGAAGCTAAACCACTTCAGCATGAGTTGGATCCCCGCCTGCTCCGAAGGTGACCCACGTGGCACAGCAGACCTCTCCTGACCCGCCAGCCCGCTGCTCCCCTCAGCAGTGTACTTCGTCAGTCGACCTAGTCCCCACTCTATCTCTGGTGAATCGTCTCTCCGCCCCTACTCCCCACTCTATCTCTGGTGAATCGTCTCTCCGCCCCTACTCCCCACTCTATCTCTGGTGAATCGTCTCTCCTCCCCTGCACTTCTGGCCTGTACCCCAGTTACGTATGCACAAATAAATAAATCTTAAAAAAAAAAAAGATATTGTTACTGTTCTTTGTAAGTAGCTGCAGCTACCCTTTAAAAAGGACACTGATGTATCAAAATGACCCCAGAATTCAGTTTTCTAGTCTTGATGCCTTTGCTGTTTCCCCTCTGATTATAGTAATGTCACTAATTCATCCTATTTTTTGTTTGACTTTCAATAGTCTTTTCTGAATTTGAGGTTCTTATCTATTGTAGACTTCTAAGAGAAAGGTTGGCAGGCTGAACACTTGTGACTTCTATGCTCAGCAGCTCCCTGTTTTGTGTTGTTCCTCATTTTCAGTGGTAATTTGGATTATTGAAGTTTTCAGATAAATGAGGGATTTGTTGTACAAGACTGCAGTATTTGAAATGGAAACTTTCCCTGAAACTAAGCAATTCTGAATGTGAAAATATGTTTTCTATTAAGATAATCTGGTTGTCCATATTTTAGGCATACCAAGGCTAAAATTAATTCTAATTCATCTTTGACATGAATTTGACCAAAATCAAATGTTCTTACTATGAAAACATATCCCATATATAGCCTTCTTTTCACTTGATGCCAAGTGATTATTAACTTATTTCTAGAATCTCCTACAGTTCTCATGTTACAAGACTATGGTTATGGAAATATAGAACTCTTTAGTTTTCAACACATATGATCCTGATTTTAGCTAAATTCAAAGCACATATTTCAGGCAAATGAACAAAACATTGAAGCATATGAACAAAAGAACACTTAAATTATCATGGTTATTCAATCAGTTTGTGGTTATGGCAAAACATTTCTAGTATAAAACATTTGTTGAACACATGCTTGGCAGTCTTCCAAAATAGTTTCACAGAAAAGTCAAGAGGGCAAGAATTCAAAGTGCTTTTCACATTTTCAATATTAAGTTTCTATAAAGGCTCCAACATAGAAATCATATAGGAATATCAAATAATAGTTAGCTACTTCCTTATCATTTGATCTTTTACATTTAACATAGACTTTAAAACTTTTGTTAGAAAGACTCAGAATGAAATTTGCTGTGAAACATTCCTGAGCAAGCTGTTTCCAGGGACATCTCTGAGATGCTGTACATAGGCCACAATGAAGGCAATTCTTTCAGTAAATCGCTGCACCTTTCTTTCCAGTCAATTGACTACTATTGAAATAAAATGAAGAACTAAACCCATTAACCAGGTAATTCTCATCCAAAATAAAATAAAGATACATTTACTTTTCTTCCCTCCGATTTTTTTTAAGATTTATTTATATTCATGCATACAGAACTGGGGTACAGGCTAGAGGTGCAAGGGCAGTGAGAGGATTCACCAGAGACAGAGTGGGGAACAGAACAGGCCCACTGACTAAATACACTGCTAAAGGGACCAGGGGGCAGATCAGGAGAGTTCTGAGCACCATGTGGGTCACCTCTCTGGCCAGGAATCGAACTCATGCTGAAGTGGCTTTAGCTTCTCAGTGCTGTGCTTTAACCTGCTGCACCACCAGGGAGGGCCTCTTCCCTCTGATTTTAATTGTATTATTAGAACTTTTGAGAAAGTTCAGGTAATACAGGTAGTTTTCTATGTACCTTTATTTTTGCTGAAAGTCATGTCATAATCAGTTAATTCTGATCTTGGATAAGTTTAAAACAGTATGAAGAAACATCACTCCTAACCACACCATACAGGGGTAGGCATCTTGCATATTTAGGGAATATCTTTCTAAGCATATCTCTACAAACACATATATGTAAATAGTACACAATATTAAACAAATAGAATTCTATAAACTTCATGATCTGTTACTTAATGATCTGTTTTTTAAAATCAAAATAACATATACATATTTCCACATTTATGAGTAGGATACCTTATCGATTCAAAAAGCTACATACCATTCTGATATATGGCCATGGATCCTTGTTTACTGAACCTATTTTGTATCAATAGATTTTTAGAGTGCCTCCAGAATTCATTACTTTAAGAAAGAAAAATCATGGTGAACATCCTTGTACCTTTGTAAATCACCGTGCTAATGGGAAATGCTCAGAAAATTCCTTTTATGTATTAAAACCCTTGGACATACCCAAGCAATGATTTTTCTTTTCTCATAGAAAGTGGAGTTGACATTGATCATTGTCTATGTTCTTAAGCAATTACTATAAGAATCTGTATGGCCTCTTCAAAATTGTATACATACACATGTACACAACATTATATACATAGAGAAAGAAAGACTATAGCAGTGAATGCATGTCAGGGTTATTACTAATAATTATGGGGTCCTTATCACTAGCTGTTCAGCACATGAACCAGCTCCCAAATCCACTTGGTTATATATATAATATATAACACACAATATATAATATCAGAAACAGAGCACTAATGTTTTAAATTTTTCTTCTGAAAAAGACTTTTTTTGTCTTCATGGACATAGTTTTCCTTTTTTGTATGGTATTATATTGATCTTGAAGAGAAGAAAAAATAATGTATTTCATCTGACCTAGCTCAACTGAACAATGATGGCTTTGAGTATACTTGTCTCCTAAGGAAAGACAGTCTTTAATTTTAAGAAATCATGTTTGAAGCAAGAATGTTGTTATCATATGGCTGCCTCTCAGAAAGAAAGGGGTTTTAGTTTTTATTTTGGGGATCCTCTTATTAATGAAAACAAACATAATATCTGTTTTGTTTGTCTTTACTTATTATAAAAATTTTAAAAAAATCAACAAAATGTGAAGGAAATATTTTTAAGTTCATTGGTGGTTTTAAATACAAGGAAGACAGGCTTTATGTTAAAGGAATGAGTAGACACAATTATGGAATTACGCTTATTTACAGTTATGGAATTATGCTTATTTATTTTAAGAAATTCCAAAAAAAAGAAATTACTCTGAGACTGATGTAGAGAAGCCAAGAATCACTTAGAGTTTCCAGAAAACTGGCCCTGCCATCCATCTCTTGGTCCTACATCCCTGATTCCTTTTGGTTGTATAGATTAAGATATACCCTTGTTATTGTACCTGTGACACCCCGAGGGATGCTATGTCCTAATAGCCACCTTTATGATCCTCTACATACCATTATCTTGATTTTTATGATAATGGCATCCACTTTCTTCTGACTTTGAAGCACTGCTATTCACCATCCTGTTTTTCAAGATCCCATTATCCCTATTGCTCTCACAGAGCCCATTTCTGTAATAGCCTTTTATAATCATCGGGCCTACAGAGATGCCCACATCTGAGCTTCCTTGAAATGACCATTCCTTGTCAATTTAATGTATGGAGTAGTCTCTGGGTTTTCTCTTGAAGCTCAGTCATCTGGTGGGTTTGCAGCCTTTACATTGCTGTTCACTCAAGAATTCCCACTTCTGTAATCCTTTGGTTCTTTATTCCATAGTCTTCTATAACTATTTGTCAGGAAATTCCTAATTCACTCAGTGTTTGGTACTGTTTTCTCTAAACTCTCAAGTACTACCTTAGCAGTGTGTTAACTACATCTGTAGATAAACTCTTATCCAACTCTTTCCTCTTCGTTTCCTCTTCATTCTGTGTCTCTGGACACAGAAATTTTCAATTTCTCTTCACTCCAAATGGAAAGTTTTGGCTAGTTCCTGTAGCTTCTTTGGAATGTAATTGTTTTCCTCTCTTAACAAAGGGACACTTTAAAGTGAGGTTATATTACAATTAACTCTGGTGAGGTTATTGCTACCCACAATGGAAAATGTGAGGGTGGTATGTCTTAAAGGGCAGATGAATCTACATTAACTTCAGATCAAGAAGAGAGCACAGCCTTTAACAGAGAGGAGATGAGCTGAGAATTCAATCTGCTATAAAGTTCCTATAGTCTTCAAATTAGGGCCTGGACTGAGCCGTCGTTTTTTTCTGTTGTAGGAGAGGAGAGTCCTTTTATATACTAAGCTTTATATACTGGCTAAGAGGCCCAGCGGCTTTTATACTTAGCTGTAATTGATGATTAATCACTGTGGCAGGCAGAATAATGTCACCCCAAAGATATGCATTTCTTATCTCAGACACAAGGGACTTTACAAATGTTGATTTATTGAAGATTTTGAAATGGGGCTTTGCCTATATTTTTCTGGGTGCCCTGATGTAATCTGAAGATCCCTACGAGAGGGAGTTAAGAAGTCTAAACCAAAGAAGAAGACTGGACGAGGACTCATCTGGTGAGATCAAAGCGATACCATTGCTCCCTTTATAATTAATATTTCAACAAACTCTCAAATGCACAAATCTTGTGTCTGCTAATGCATTTCCTTCCACTAATATCCTCTGCAAGCTCTTACCACATAGTCCAGTTCTATTTTTTTTTAATTTTTTCACAGTCCAGTTTTAAAAGTTTTATTTTTATCATGCTAATATTTCCAAGAATCACTGGGTATGTTCAAATCAACATTATAGTTAAAATCATTTTGCAAGAATTGAAAACTGCCTTCCTGCTAAGCTATAGGAAGTATTCCCCTTTCTTGGACCCTCCTTGGTGGTGCAAACAGTTAAAGTGCAGCACAGCAGCTTCAGCGCAAATTTGATCCCAGGCCAGGGAGGTGACTCACTTGGCACAGCAGACCTCTCCTGTCTCTCCTACTTCTCCCCCAGAGTGCTCTTCGTCAATCTGCCTGTTCTGCTCTCCACTCTGTTTTTGGTGAATCTTCTCTTTGTCCCTGCCTCTCTGGCCTACACCCCAGTTCTGCATTCATAAATAAATAAATATATTTTTAAAAGAAAAGAAAGTTTTCTCCTTTGTTAAAGTATTTTAGGATATGTGAATGTGTGTGTGTGTGTGTGTGTGTGTGTGAGAGAGAGAGAGAGAGAGAGAGAAAGAGAGAGAAAGAGAGAGAGCTCATTGCCTGCTCACTTGAGTTCCCTCCCTTCCTTGCTCACATTTGTTTCTTCAGAGATAAGACCTCCAGGAAAAGGTCTTGTGCTCCTAGTCATGGGGTCTTTCTTTTATATCAAATCCCTCTTCTTCATCTCTCTCAAGGGCTTCTAAGGAGAAGGCAGAAATCCTGAATCAGTAAATTTTCTCAGATAGAGAAAGATTTATGAGACTTTTCCCCTGAATCTGCTGGCTCCCTTCAATGCTGGCGTTACTTTGTCACTGAATCTTACCTACCTTGCCAGGTTTCTGACTTACTGATTGTTTTCTCAAGATGTCCTTTGTCTCTCCTTGATGTCATTGTTATCAGTTTCTGTAGCTCATCAGGTAAATCTGTGGATGTTTGTTCTTAATTCCAAACAGGATTCACTTTTTTCCTCAAGGAATACAAGGGTTATAGCTCTGATGTCATTTCAGTATGTAATAAGCAATGAAGACAGAGGCTTCTTCTGATCATTCTATATCTGACCAGATCATAGAATTTTCTGGAAGGAATCATTGTTCAACACTGCACTTGAGTTTTCCTGCCCACATCCAAAAGACTTTGCTGCACGCAGTGATGTTGCAGTTCATATGGAACTCTTAGTCTTCTGTTATAACCAAATAGGAATTTGCTTAAAAACAAAACAATCTTTGAAAACCCTGTTATTTTAAAATCTACTATAAAGACAATGTAGTGCTACCCACCAGTAAATGCAGCATTGGAACAGATTGTTGATTTTTCTGTTGAATAATATTTCAGTTATTTGGCTTCTATTCACAAGCATTGTTAAAACAATAACAAAACAAAACAACCTGTTTTTAATTGTGGCCAAGAAGTCAGCCTGGTAAGGGGCTCACATATGAGGCAACCCCTGACTGAAGGGAGTACTAATGCTTCTCTCAACTCACACTTACACTGTAGTATGTGCTCAGGAATGTAGTATGTGCTCAGGAATGGTAATTCCTACTTATATTCAAAGTCAGACAAATGTGTGTTAAGAGTCCACTGGAAATAAATGGGGGAAATGATAAGAAAAAAATTTAAAGATTGTTAATTCCAGATAGTGAGAAAGTGAATAATTTTATTTTGATACACTATTATTGAATTATACTTCCAAATTTAAACAAGTATGCTTTTTCTTTTTTCTTTTTTTAGTCCTTTCACAAAAGCAGTACATGGCCATTGTAGAGAAACTGGAAAATGTAAGTAAATGAACAGAAGAAAGTAAAGATCACATTAGTACCCCATCACCTGAGAAAACTTTTCTTAACATTTCGGTATATATTTCATTTCCATTTTTCCCATGAATCCCTATATGAATATATACGTGTTAAACTTGATTTGATATTTGGTGTTGAGTCAGGAATCCTATTTTTTTTTTCACTTAACATTGTGTGGGGAGTTGTTGGCTTATTTTTAATTTTCAAAGCACCATTATTAATGAAGGCGTGATATTTCACTACATTTAAAATTGCTAGTTATTCATATCATCTCTAGTTTTTTTAAAAAAATGAATAATGATACTATGAATAGATTGTAGGAAAATATTTAACCACATAGGAGATTCTCTCTGGGCATAGATTACAAGAAGCAAGATAGGGATTGCTTTAACAACCAGAAAAAAAAAAAGTTCCATTAGCAGTATCAATTCATGATGGTGTAAAAAATAGCTGAAAAAACACTAGGTATTGCCAAAAGGTTTTGGGAAATAAGCTATCTTTCTTTTGTGCCAGCTGTCACACCAGGCTGTGTTTAATGAAAGAATCCCACACCTAATACAGGTAGTGTGAACCATGTACTGATTATTTATAACATGGGGACATTTTCAAATTTTTGCTCTTCTGCTATAGGAGGTGTTCTGTCTCTCTACAGGTATATGAGGTGTAGTAGCTAAAGAATGCTGGAGAGGCTGTAGAGATAAAAAAAACCCTCTTATGCTGTGGTGAGGATGTAAACTGGTCCAGACAGTATGGAAAGCTGTGTGAAGTTTCCTCAGAGCACTCAAAGTGGATCTACCATATGATCCAACAATTCTACTCCTAGGAACCTACCCAAAGAACACAAAAACACTAATTTGAAAAGAAAGTTACATGCCTATGTTCATTGCAACACTACAATAGCTAAGATATAGAAACCACCAAAAGGTCCCCAAATAGACCAAACAGTTGTGGTATATTTATACTAACGGAATATTACTAGGTGATAAAAAAGGATAAATGTGTGCCATTTGTGGCAACATGATGGAACTGGAAGAAATTTATGCCTGCTAAAATTAACCAGGAAGAAAAAGCTGGGGGGTTTCACTTGTATGTGGAATATAAAGAAACCAAACAAAAAGTTAAGAAAAGTCAAAACTAGGAAGCTAACCATAGAACTATGACTTACAGCAAAGGAGTGGGTGGGGGGAAAAATGGGAGGGATGAACACAAGGGAATATGATGATGGTTCACACATGATACTGTGGTGGGAGAACTATCGGGACTACAATAATGTAAGAAAAAATAAAATAGAAAGTGTGGGAAAAAAAGAAAAAAATTCTTGAAAGAGAAGACATTTCATAGGTATAACCTCAAATAAAGTTTCAGCCAGTAGGGTGAGAGCAGCTGAGTGTCCCGATGCTAGACCTAGAGGGAATAACCCTGGGTACCCCAGACCCAGGGATCTTACTGACTATGTATAGGAAGAAATTTCTTTCAGACTGATCAAAACTGCCTTAGATCAATCACGACTACTTGTTAAAATACACAGAGAAAATGACTGGCTCAAACTGACTGGGAAGTGATAAGCCAAAATGTGCAAAATGTTTGAAGTTCCCCTTGCGACTACCTTGATATTCATCCTGAATTCCTTTCTGTGTTGATACACTTCACATTTGAGAAAACAGTTCGATGCACATGTAAATAAAAGCTAAAAAAGAAATCAGGATGTTTCCTTATTTGGAATTAAAATGAGTGATTCAGGAAGATTTGAGATTAGCTTAAAATTTATCTCTTTGCAGACAGGTAGAAAACTACACAGAAGTATTTTACTAATGAAGAAGGAAACCAAAATACTTTCCTCTACAACCCTTGAAATAAACACGCAGTAGTTAGTTTTTCTATGAATGTGTGTGTTTGGATAATTTCCCTTTTTTGTTGTAAAATGTTATATAAATTATATTTTCCAGTGTAGGTGGACTTCTTTCTCTGCAGAAGCGGTAACACTAAACTTAAGCATTAGGTCATGCAATCAATTATAATTGATAGACATTCTAAGGTTTGCAAAAATGCTTTTTTTTTATGAATAGTGACACACACACAAAATCATTGCAGTCTTTCTCTGCACAACTAAATTAAGAGACTCTATGATCAATCATACTGAATTTGTTGAAATGCCTTTTATGTCAGGTTGATAAAGACTAGCCTATTTTAGTTACTGTTAGGCTCCTTTATTTTATTTTTTTTAATTTTAAGCAGATGTTCTTAGTATAAAGTATTTGTTGTTAAAGGAGTGAGTATAGGCTGTTTGTGATAAATGAATCACATTTAAAGAAAAAAATTGGCAGAGGATGAAGCTTAAAATAACTCCAAAAGGAGGAAAATGAGTTACAAATAATTAACACCATAAAAATGAAGGAAAATTTATTAACATTAATATCATATAGAGGAATATCCAACTTTGGGGGGGGGAGGAAAGTCTGATACGTCTGCAACGTGGATGGAATTTTAGGCCATTACATGCTAAGTGAAATACATAAGCCACCAAAAGGCAAGTCATCCAATTCCACTTATGTGAGCACAGACAGTGGTAAAATCTACAGAAATAGAAAGAATAGTAGTTGTTAGGGAAGTTGAGGGGAGGCTGGGGAGTTGTTACTTAATGGGTAGTGAATTTCAGTTGCGAAAAGTGAAAAAGTTCTGGACACTGGCCGCACACAGTGTAAATGTACTTACTGCTACTGAAATGTACAGTTAGAAATGGTTAAGATGACAAATCTTACACTTATTTTACCACAATAAAAAGTAATATCCTATTACACTAATTAACAATATTGTATTTCTTAAAGGAGATCATAGATTACATTAGTGTATATTTGACTATCAAAATAATGCTGAGTTAGGAATTGGGTATCTATGTTCTTTAGCTGAGAAAACTAGACAGAAGAAATGTTAACAGACTTGTTTCAAGTTGCAGAACTTGTAGTATCAGAATTGAGACCGGACACCAGGAACAGTAAATCTGGCGCTGTAAATCTGTAAATCTGGCGCTAGCTAGATAGCTAAAGTTTTGTGCCACTTATCAATGGGGCTATGTTTTAATAAAGCCATTGTTAAGTGATCTTCTGTCTGGAGAACATCATGAAGTGCAAACACACAAAGTTAGATGGTAGAGCTTATTAAACACCTAAGCTAAGTTATGGTATTTGGGTATCACCTTTGCATATATGGTCTGTTGTTGTCCAAAACATCATTAAGTGATGCATGACTGTCTACCTTCTTCAGTGTGTGTGCTGTCATATCCATACATTTGATATTTTTAGTGAATCATTCAGTTCAACTAAAAGAATAGTTATTGACCTCTTAATAAACTTGAGAATTATAGTCTGTTCCTAGAACTGGGAAACTCGCCTCCTCCCCAACATGTCCTAAGGAATTTTCTCTGTATTTTCAACAAATGCACTAGGTAACTGGTGAAAGTTCTATTACCTTAATCTATTGGCTGAGGAGCAAAGGGGCTCAATGATATGCCTAAGTTGATTGGGCTGTGGGAGCTGGCAGCTGAGGAGAGTTTATGCCTCTGACCCGGACCTTGAGTCTATGCAGCATAACACTGGAAATCTGTATCAGTAAGATAGAGAAAATCATGCAAAGTTAACATTCGTTTTCTCATGGAATCCAAATAACATATGACAGTCTGTAATTTGGATTTGTGTTTGGGTCTGTGTTTCAGTGTCTCCTCCAGAAGTCTCCAACATGTCTGTGTTTAGTCCCATCACATCTGCTTCCATTACAATAACAGTCTGTGTTGTAGTACTGTGTTTCTTTTATGTTTGGACAATCATGAATCTATGACGAGAATTGTTCAATGCTGGCAGATGGGCTAAATCTTAAACTCTACTCCTGGTGGCCTTGTTCTGCTACACCATGCCAAATACATACTTAGGTATGGACTGTGTGCCAGACACTATGCTAAGGGTTTTATATAATCTCTTTACTTAATTTTTTATGATACAGTTGTTATTTCCCCCATTAAATAGACTGATATTCACTTGTTCAATTGGTAATAAGTTTGGAATTGGACAGAAGTCAGAATTCAAATACAGGTAGTTTGATTCCACATTCACGATAAATTTCTACTGTGAAGCCATGTGATTGTCACATTTTATCAATCTCTAAATGGTAAGAATTACGCTTTGATGCATGCCCTTTTCACCCTTCTCACGCCTTCTCAGTTTAGTTCTCTCCTTCTGAATCAATCATAACCAGGTAATGTTTAACCTAAGAGGGAGAAACCAACGACAGTTCTCATTTTCTAAGAAATTTCATGAACTTGGTGTGTTATTTCCCTTGTGTAAACTGGTATTTGATCTCAGGTTCCTCAGTTCTCACTGTCAGCTTCCAATGCTTTGCTGACTCTGCAAAGCAGCAAGTGATAAATTGCCTGCTCTTTCAGCTTCTGTGCTTTAAGAACGCAGTCATCCATCTATATCCCCCACTTTCTGTGTCATTGTCAATGATGTCTGATAACATGTGTAATCTGGTAAAGTGAAAGAATATCCCAAGTGTCAAAATATAAATTGTGACACAGCTTTCTACATCCCTTATTGCATCCTCAAACACAATAGCATAGGAAAAGTTGAATAAGACTGCATAACACTCAGTGTGAATTCATTCTATTCTAAATGGGCCTTGAGTACTGATAAAATTTTAGGGTCACCAAATTTGTTGAAAGTTAGTAGGCTGTATCAATATTTTTTTCTAATGGTTGTTAAATGCTTTCTTGAGATCTGGAAATGCTATTGAGAAATTTTAAATGCTATTTTTTCACATTTCCCAACATTTGTTTTGTGGGCCCTCCCTGGTGGTGCTTCAGGTGGAGTGCAGCACTGCAAGCTAGAGCAGCTGCCTCAGGGCAAGTCCAGTCCCCCGGCTGGGAGGTGACCACTTGGCGCAGCAGACCTATCCTGTCTTGCTCGCTGATCCCCTCAGCTGCCCTTCATTAATCTGTCTGTTCTATCCCCCCACTCTGTCTCTGGTGAATCCTCTCACTGCCCCTGCATCTCTGGCCTGCACCCCAATTCTGTATGCATAAATAAATAAATCTTAAAACACACACACACACACACACACACACACACACAACTATTTGTTTTGTAATTGTCTTGAGGTTTAATCACACACATAAAGATTTTTATTAGTGGACCCAGTTATTTCTAAGTAGGATTTACATTTTCTATGTGAAGGTTATTTGAGATGGTTAATATTTTGTTTTATATATTTAGCACTGATTCATTAGCACTAAACGGAGCTGAAAATGGTATATGAACATTTGAATTTATAGTAGAATATTTGTTCTAAATTTTTCTGAACCTGTAGTTGTAAATCACTACACTCCTTTTTTAAATCAGAAGAGCCAGTTATGTACAGAATATATTTACAAGAGTGAGTCAACAGTGGAGATGAACAGAATGGTGATATAGCATAGTTGTTTGCTTTGAGAGTTATGGAAGGTTTCCACTGCCTCTCAAACTCAAGTTCCTAGCGCTTATTGCATAGACTAGCTCCTTTGAACTTAAAAAATCTTTTCTTGGTCTGTGATCAAGTTTTTTCTTGACTTTCTGGGTCCCAGACCCTCTACCTATAAATGGAGGGTGTTTCACCATTGTCGTAGCTTGGACTTGGAGTTGGAGAGGAGTGTTGATTTTTGTGTTGGGCCTTTTAAGGACTTCAAATTGTAGGGACTTCTCTCCCCACCCCCCC
>NW_004567117.1:6476586-6478819 GCF_000260355.1 Condylura cristata | reverse complement strand
TGATGGTCCAAGACCTAAGTAAAGACATTGAGGTCCAACTGATATGTTTTCTGCAGGAACACACTGTGTGCCGTGTGCTGTGGCTTCTCAGGACCGGAAAAGGTGGGTGCTCACTCTGATGCTAAACAAGCGGGTGGCCTCAGGCAATTCCCAGGGCTTGGCATAGGATGAACCACTTACTAACATTGATTCAGCTCCACTGCACTGTCCCTCTTAGGTAGTGTGGCTCTATTCTCCTTCAACTATTGTTTATAGATAAATACCATTCTCTGCTCCTTAGAACATTTGTTCTTAATTCTGAAAACACATTTCTACACTCTGAAAACAGAAACAAGACAAAAAGATAAACTCATGCCATTGGCGACAAAAAACAAAACAAGGCAAAACTATATTTCCAGTTCTTATCAAAGTTTATCAAAACTAGAAAGACCGGAGCTTATGACCCCTCCCCCGTTAGACGCCAATAGGCCCAAGGGCATTGCGCAGGCGCATTGGCAGCCACAAACCTGGTGGGTGGAGCCTGCACTACCTCGACTGCGCAGTCTCAGAGCTGCCATTGACCTTCAGCTGTCAGGCTGAGGCTAGTGGTGCTCACCTCAACGGTGACCCAGGAGACATAGCCCTGAAGAACTTTGCCCCACGTTCTCTGACGCTCCTGAAACGGAGAACAAACAGGTTTCTAGAACCACGAAACAGTCGAACACAGCAGGGCTGAGTATTTCTCCAAGGAACCAAGAAAGCCGTATCTGAGGAGGAGTGAAAGGCTGCGTTTGTGGACAGGTGCTTCCTGAGTCGCGAAGACAGCCATGACAAAAGTCGCCTGAATCGCGGGACTTCTGAGAACCGCTACTGGGAGAGAAAGCTGACCAGTGTGGGAGGCGCCTGTTTGTGGCTGCTTGGAGATACCTGAGAAGTCCTCGGTGGAAGGTGAGCCCCACGGACTGGCTCCGCCTGTGTGCCAGATGTCCGTGTGTTGTCCTCCCATTTCTACCATTTCTCCTGAAAGTGAAGTGATAGCTACGCGCACCCATAAAAATGGGAGCCAGGCCCAGCGATCCAGTTCGGGCTGAGCCTGGAGGCCCAGTGGGACTGAGGACCAAGGAGGTACCGTGAGTGGGATCTGAGCATTTAATAGTTGGCTCAAAGCAACCTAGGCTTTTTGGAGAGATCAGGACTCAGGGAATCCAACCAGGACCGAGGTAGGGGCATCTCCATCTGGAAATTCTAGAGTTGCAGTATAGATGGGTCTTTGCTAGCCACATGAACTGCTGTCCTTAGTTTTGGTTTTGGAACTGTGACCTTTTAGGACAATGCTTTTCAAACTTTGGTCTTAGATTTCTTTATACTGTTAAAAGTTAGAGGACCCCTGAGAACTTCTGTTCCTATGGGTTTTATCTGTTAGTATTTATTATCTTTGAAATTGAAACAGGTAAATTTTTAAATATCAACTTATTTAGAACAGCAATGAACCCCTTATGTGTTAATTGTTTTTTTAATGAAAGATAACTTACCACAAGTAAAAGAGTGGCACTGTTTTATGTCTCAGTAATCTTTTCAATGTATTCTGTCTCTTCAGCATCCATTATGTTGTGATATCACATGTCCTACAGCCTCTGGAAAACTCCAATGTCCACATAGTGAGAGTGGAAAAGCATATATAACATCTTGCTATTATTATGAAAATTGTTTTGGATTTGAAGGCTGCCTGAGTAGGTTCCCAGAGTCTGCACTTTGAGAATCTCTCTAGGAACTGGAGAGGTGTGATCTGACCTGTGTAGTAAGCAGATTAGGGTGTTTGGATTTTGTTGATGCCTGTAATACATACCTTGAGGTGAGGGTTCTCTGACAAGTCATTCTGTTGTAATATTTTCATAGAAAAACTAATTGTATAAAGAATTATGTTCCTTTGAGATACACACTCCCTAAGTTTTCATCTAGTTTAAGAATTTAGGATGGGACAAGGAGTCAGTGTTCAATCTGGTTTCAGGCTGCTCTGATGAGGGAGGAATCATTTGCCCCACAGAAGTCATTATTTCTATATCTATTCACTTTATTTGGGACATTATTGTAGATTCTATGAGGTGAATTTTACTTAATCTTTTCTGTTTTCTTTGCTTGCTCATCTTCCTTTATCTAAATATTCAAAAGGGGAGTGGAAGAGGAATTTCATAACCGGGGCTGATTATGATTATATTGATTTTATATACATATATAATCAATATAATCATATATC
>NW_004567117.1:6453511-6476110 GCF_000260355.1 Condylura cristata | reverse complement strand
TAAAGTACAAATAGGCATCTTTCCTTTTAGATGGTGGGCAGCTCTCTGATTGCAACTAAGAAATACTGCTAAGACTTCTAGTATAGGAGAATATGCACAGTCCTGAACCATCATTCTTTATGTTCTCTCTCTATATGATTTTACCCAACCCCATGACTGTCAGTGTTTTTATCTTCAAAGCATTATTACCACCGTTGTTTCTAATCTGGGTTCTTGGCTCAAAATTTAACTATTTATTTGATGCCTCCACTATTATGTCTTGGAGACAACTAAAATTTAACAAAGCTGAAATTGAACTCCCTTACCCCCACCCCTGATTGTATGTACTCAGGCCTGTTTCTTATTCAGTTTTTCCAACTTATAAATTGGAATCATTTTTATCTCAGTTGCTCAAACTATAAACCTGGATGTCATTCTTGAGATCTACTCATTTTGACTCCTTATATGATGATCTATCACCATAATCTGTTCATTTTTGTTTTTAAATTATACCTCTAATACATCGACTTTGTCGCCTTCTGCTGTTGTCCTGTTAGTCAAAGTTAACCAGCATTTTTGCTTGTACTACCCAACAACATCCTTCTAGCTCTTCTCCTTATGTCTACATATTGTCTCCTCTCTAGCCTATCTCCAAATAATCTTTTCAAATAAATCTGTGACTCTTCAGTTTTCTTAGGATAAAGCTCTAAGATACCTTTGTGATCTTCCCTTGTCCACTTCTGTATTCTTTCTTCCACATATCTCCATTGCTCCTTATGCTCCAACCACAGTGAGTTTCATTCATTTAGTGATCAGCATTTATGATAATATGTGTACAATGTGCCAAATACTGTTCAAGTATAAAGAACACAGTGGTGATCAAGGTCAGTGATCATGTTCTCTTGGGAGTTATATTATAGAGTAGGGAATTAGGCTACAAGTAGTCACACTGATATATGTTAAAGGTAATTACTTTCTGATGGCAAATTACAGCAAAGAAAATGAAACAATGTGATAGAAAACAGTGATATGCAATTTTTATCTGGGAGGTAAATACCTCTTTGTGTTTCTGTCATCACATTTCATTCTTATACTCTGCCTCCCTATTCTACTTTTAAGAATCCATCTGATTACATTGTACCAGCTAGATAATCCAGGGTAATCGAATTTTAAGGTCAATAGATTAACAGCTTTAATTTTATCTGCATCCTTAACTGCCCTTAGCCATGTAAGGTAAGATATTCAGAGGTCCCGTGGACTAGGAATGTGAATATCTTGGAGAAAGAGGCATTGTTCTACCTACCAAGAAAAGTATGGAAGAAGGTGAGATCAAAAAGTTGGGTTTGGACTAGATTATGAAAAGTTTATAGGCCAGATGAAGGAGTCTGGAATATATTCCAAGTACAGGGGGAAGCCCTTGGAGAATTTTGAGTAGCCAGTGTTGACTATGTGGAATTGGAGTTCAAGAGGGAAAGAGAGGCAGCAGGAAGATTACTTATCAAATGTGAGAAAATATCTGCATTTGGTTAGTAGGGTGGTAGTGATAAAGGTAGAACAAAGTGAATGATTATAGGGTACATTTGGGGAACAGACAGTAATGAGAGAAGAGTAAAGAGGTGTTCCTAATTTGCTAAAATGGAGAAGGTTAAAACATGAGCACATTTGAGGGATTGGAAATCAATTTTTATTCCTATTAAATTTGAGAGGCAGAGGCATTCATGGTATGCAAGTGGAAGCATCAAGAAAGCAGTTATTGGGCCCTCCCTGGTGGCGCAGCGGATTAAAGCACTGCACTGAGAAACTAAAGCCACTTCCGCATGAGTTCGATCCCCGCCTGCCCCGGAGGTGACCACATGACGTGGCAGACCTCTCCTGACCTGCCCGCTGCTCCCCTCAGCAGTGTACTTCGTTGATCTGCCTGTTCTGCTCCCCACTCTGTCTCTGGTGAATCCTCTCACCCTCCGCATCTCTGGCCTGTACCCCAGTTCTGTATGAAGGCAGTTATTAAGAATCTGAATCTCAGTGGGAAGGTCAGGTCTAGTGGGATGTATTTGAAAGTCATAATATGAGTGAGATTTAGCCACGGGACTGGGTGACATGTAGATAATGCTGTATATACAGAAGAGTAAAGGACCCATGATCAGATATTAGGACTCTAATATTAAGCAGTCAAGCAAAAGAAGAAAACCAACAAAGACTGAAAAGGTAAAGACTGAAAAGGTAAACATAGTAATCATTCCCAGCTTTTTTAAGCAGGAGAGGGGATAGTGAGCCTTTTGAATGCCAGTGAGAAATTGAATGAGATGAACGATAATGTTGGATATGCATTATGGTAGTCGTGAGTGACCTTAAAATAGTTTTGAGTATAATGGTGGACAGGGAAATCTTACTGAAGAGTTTTAAAGAGAGAAATGAGGTGGGAAAGTAGAGGTAGCTGTTAGACACAATTTTTCTAAAATCCTAAAATGTGCTGTGCTGCATCCCACTTTGAAGCCATGTGTACTGTTTCTTCTGCTGCCATCTCTTTCCTTTTTACTGTCCCTTCCCCATCACACCACTATTCTTTAATTCATCCCTGTACTTTGATCTCAACTTTTATATCTCTTCCTCAGAAAGAGTTTTTCTGATTATCCCAGTCTGTCTGCTTGGAAGAGATTTCCCCAACAGAATGTTTTCCTCATAGTACAGTTAATATTGTATAGTTACCTAGTTGTGGATCACCCCATCCTCACACATAGCTACACAGGTGATTTACTACACATGCATGAAGCTGCATGAAGTTTGGATGATTTCACTTTGGCTAGTCTGTAGCCCAATTTCTAGCACATAGTAATTGCTCAGCATTCAACTATTTTATTGAGCTCATTATTCGAATTAATGACTATACTAATGTACTTTTTTAAGATCCTTGGATGAATAATGTGGTCTTGTGGTATTTCACATTTTCTATAGTTCTTTATTTGTGTGTGTGATGTTTGGCAGCTATTCACCCAAATAATATAAAACTATCAGGAACATTTAAAAAAAATTTAACAGCTTATACATATTTTGGCCTGAAACATATTTTAGCACTTTTGGCAGAGAATTTTATAAAGTGAAGAGTTTTATAAGTCCTTTCAGTTTTGACATTGAGGACCTACATATTGTTCTCTAATGCTAGCATTTGCTGAGGCCAAAAATTGGCTGTTCTGAAGTCTGGAATACAATCTGTGTGTTTTTTGTATATTATCTGTCTCTCAATGGGACATCACTTAAATTCTTAGGATCTAAGTGTTTTTAACTATGAAACAAAGGTAGTTGCCCTTATTTTGGTCACTGAATAGGGTTGTTACAATGAAATGAAATATGTGAGAACACTTTGACAATTCTGAAGCCCTGTGAAGATCTTAAGTATTAATACATTAACAGTTCCTTTACAATACAACTCTTATTACAGAAATGAAAATATAAAAATACTATTGCTGATTTCCTACTTTCTAAACTTTGTATCCTCTTAATAGTACCTGCAGTAAGACTAGATAGTATTAGCCCTTTTATCACTTGTTTAGGAACCAGACTCTCTAATGTTTTTATTTGGACCTTGTTTATACTGTTATGTGTTATCTGTTCTCTCTTGTTCATTGCCCATCACAGGAAAAACACAAATCATTAGTGGACTTGGAATCAAAATTTGCCCTTTTTGTCTATTCAGAAACAGAAAATCCTAAAAACATGAAACAAGCTGTTTCTTCAATGTGCTATAGGATTTGTGGTAAAGAATATAAGAAAGGCCAATTTTTTTTTTTTAAAGATTTATTTATTTGTGCATACAGAACTGGGGTACAGGCCAGAGGCTCAGGGGCGGTGGGAGGCTTCACCAGAGACAGAGAGGGGAACAGAACAGGCAGATCGACGAAGTACACTGCTGAGGGGAGCAGCGGGCGGGCCAGGAGAGGTCTGCCACACCATGTGGTCACCTCCGGGGCAGGCGGGAATCGAACTCATGCGGAAGCAGCTTTAGATTCTCAGTGCTGTGCTTTAACCTGCTGCGCCACCAGAGAGGGCCGAAAGGCCAATATTTTACCAAACAAAAAGCTGTGAATATGAAACTGCTTTTGTGTTACAAGAAATCAGTCTATTTTATATAATGCATATAGTAAGCAAAGAGTGATTCTTACAAATTATACAGAAGAATTCATATTTTACAGCTGTCCATCCACATGTAGTAGTAGCCTGCTCAGTACAATGACTAGAATATAGGAAGACAAAGGACGTGGTGCCCAGTGTTAACTGTGCTGCTATTGGCAAATGTGCAGTTACCTGCAAGTTATTATCCTCTCTAAATCTCAGTTTCCTCACCTCTAAATGAGAATTTTCTTGTAAGATATTGTGAGGCATGAGTGAAATAAGATGGGAAAAAAGTTAGTTTGTAGTAGGTGGTCAGTAAAAATTAGTGTTTATATGTAAATTGTGTAACTATAGTTAGTATTCATATAGCTCTGAGTGACATATTAATATATAGCTTTCCTATGTAAATGTGTATTTTTTATTTTTTGTGTAACCAAATTTATTAATTTATCAATGGCTTCTTATTTCTTCTGAATTTTGAGTTATATGCATTGTGGGAAGGAAGGAATGAAAGAGGACACTCCGTGATTCTGATAAATCAAAAGTCTGGAAATGTTTTCACAAAGGGCCAGATATTAATATTTCAGATGTGCAGACCACTGTTACAATAACTCATTTCTCCTGTGGAAGCATGAAGGCAGCCAAAAGCAGTATGTGAACAAAAGTGCATGACTGTATTCCAATGAAATTGTATTTACCAACATACATATCAGTTGGATTTAGCCCGTGTACATGGTTTGCCAATTCCTGTTTTAAAATGTTGGGATTAGAGTGCAAGTAGAGATCTGGGGTGTTAGAAGTACAGTAAAACCTAGGAAGTATGGGGGGAAATTCAGAACAATATTATTGTCTAATTTAGCATCCTCAAAGAGCTATCTTCTAGTATACGTCTGTCACTGTGTAGTTTTATAAAAATAGCATGTAAATTTTAGATTTCAGTCTTCATGACCTATATTGTAAGGCAGGAGTTGCTGAAACTAGAAAAGAATAATGATCTCATTTTTGCCTTGCCCAAGTGGGAACAATAAAAGCTAAATTTTCCAGGGTAGTCTTAATCCACTTAACAAAGCAGGTATCACCCCGTGCCAGAACTCTCTCAAAGGGATTGTTGAGGTATGCAGGAGGATTTGTTGTTGGAAATGAGCCTTCTTAATAGAATTATCCAAGGGTGTAATACTGAGCGCTGAACCCTTAAAAAGCTTAATGTTTATTTAAGTGTTATATGTAAGTCTGATGAGTTACATCTGAAAACAAAAGGGAAAATTTCTTGACAAATTGAATTTTATACTTACATTGTGTTTGAAGGAATAGGTGGATTCTAAATATTCATCACACTTGGCAGGCTCTACAAATATAGCAGCTTAATGATGAACCTATCACAATTTTTGTTTTGACCTACTGTGAAAAAATGGAGTTTAATTGTGTAAATGCATTTTTATTTGGTAACAGTACAGGCAATAACTATGCATTTCAAAGAACCCATGAGTACAGATCTTATGAAGTCATAAATTTGGTTGATGATTATTCAGACTTGTTATTTTGATTATGTCACTGAAGGAAAAAAAAATCTCAGAAATTACTGAAGGAAAAATGGCAACAAGTTCCATCAAGGAATCAGTCATATTTTCCCCATAATTATTGGTCAATATAAATGTTTACTTTGATCAGAGAGTTACTTCTTAATTTTTAGAATTCAATAGGGAGAGTAGAGATAGTTTTGAGCAGGATAGTTTATGGAGAATGTTAGCCAGATGTAAATTACCTTTCAACAAGATGGAAGTTTCATGAAAATACTAAATGAAATTCTCTAATGTGTCTGTATGCATTATGATATATGATTTTATGACTTTTAAAAATATGGAGAGATATCTTTGTCATTCACATATTTTTTCTCATTTAATTTGTTAGGAAAAAAATAGACTTGAAATGCATTTCCCCCATTTTTCACAATTACTGCTCACTTAGCCTCTTGGGCTCTTTATCTTTTTCTCTCTTCATTATTATCAACAAATAAATTTTTTTCTTGCAATTACATATTTAAGCTCCTCAGTAATCAGAGGCTGTAACTTGGGTAAAGGCCTTCAGAATGATCTCTTGATTAAACCTTTTTTTTTTTTTAATTTAAATTTCACATTCTGGGCTTCCACATAAAGACTTGAGATGTTGGGGGGAAGGGAGTGAATTTGTTTGGTGGAGGTAAAATGTGAGCAAAGGTTAAGAAGTGATGAGGAATTAAATACATACTGGTCCCCACATATTATGTTAAGCTCTTTTCAACATAATTTCTTTTAAGGTTGTTGCAGTTCTGAGAAAATTGGAAAAGTCTTATCAAAACCTGTCTAATGCAATTAAGATTGTTTCCCCCTTGTGTTTTATCGCTTTGGCCAGACATCCAGTAAAATGTTGAATCTGTTGTATGTGTCTTTCAAAAAATTGCTAATGAATTTATGAATATAATAAGAGATCATTTCATACTATTGCCTAGGTCCTCTTCCTGTTCTCCATTCCCCACATCCCACCACAATCTGATGCTTAACAAAATATTCATACTTAAGAGTTTCTCTGTATCACTTCAAAGGATAGTGTGTGATAGGAGATGAGATAAAACTGTACAAATAAATAGTATCCAAGCCACTGGGACATGGATGTCCCATTGAATTTGGCAATAGGGACCAATGAAGGGACTTTCTTAGGGACAAGAGTGACCTGACTTGTGTTTTAAGAACATATTATATCATTAATTATCAAGGGATGGCTGTTTGGGAACCAAGATTTGTAGCCAAGAAGACTGTGAAGATTCTTGTACTAGCTATATAAGGAATGGTGAGGTCTGCATTGGGAGCAGGGATGGAGAAAGAGGGGTATATTTTACAGTGATTCGACCATTATTATATTTTGGGTAGAGGAAGAGGACAGAGAGAGTAATGTCTCTCAAGTTTTAGGTTTGGAAAATGAGGCAGATGATAACATGCTTAATTGAGACAAAAAACACTTGGGGCCCTATTAAACAAAGCAATATTTTCAGTTTTTGTAGTTGGACATAAACATTAATCTTGTATAGAGCAGCACTATCCAATATAAATATAATTTGAACCATAAGTATGAACCACATATATAATTTTAAGTTTTCTAGAGACCACATTAAAATAAGTAAATAAAAGAGGTGGGATTAATTTTAGTAATTTTAGTATTTTATTTAACCCAATATATTCAAACTAGTATTAAAATTGTAAACAATATAAAAATTATTAATTGACATTTTATATTTTCTTTTCATGGGAAATTTTTGAAATCTGGTTTGCATTTCATACTGACAGTGTATCTCAGTTCACACTAGTGACATATCAAACGCTAGTGCCAGATGGCCATAATGGCGCTAGTAACTACCATAGTGGACAGTGTACTGGTAGAGTGTCCTGATATAAAGGAAAGTGTTCTTTCTCATAAAAGAACTGTATAGCCCCTGGAAATTTTATGACATACAGCTCAAAAAGAAGCCATCTAATTTAACGGAAGACTAGACTATCAAGTAATGTGACATTTACTTTGGTTTCTAAACTTAAAGTTAAATGTTGTGTGAACTCTGGTAAGTCAGTTTTTCTGCAATCTAATGTCAGTACCTTTACAGTTTACATTGAATATTTTAAGTCAGTGAATTGAGCATTTTGTGCAGCTTCAGCAGTTGTTGTAGTATTAATGCGTATGATAATCAGAACCCCATGTGGTAGGTTCTATTATGTTTATTTCACAGATGGGAGAACTGAAGTTCAACAGATAACAGCTGGTAGCTTGCAAATTGGGTTTAAAATACAGATAACTTTGGTTTTCTTTGCCTATACCTTAACCACTGCACATACTATTTTCTTAAAAAAAGTAAGTTGTCATTTTCTTTCAAACATCATAAGCTTAAATCTTTTCCACATCTATAAAAATAATTTCAAGATCACTGTTAATAAGTTTTGTGTCCACTTGATTAGCATCGATAATGCAGAGTATACATATTTATCCTTTAAAACCATTGTTTAGTGTAAAGGAAAAAGAAGGGTAATTATTGCTTTCTCTTTTCTTCTAGTAACTCTCTGGAGAAAAGTATGTGTTTTTTATATATCAGTTTATTAGCACTTTTATAGATAACAGTGTGCTATGCAGTTTACCTATAATAATAAATTATTATATCCTTTACCATAAACTTCATATAGCCAATTAATTCTCACACAATTTTTGTCAGATTTGTTTTCTTCTCTGAACTCTTGTGTTGATAGCAACTAATGAATGAATATGTCTAGGATATGCATGTTGGTTGACTTTTGCATTTATGTCAACCAGGAGCAATGTAAATAATCAAGACATATGTCAGAACATGACTTTTGTAGATTATATGAGCCACTTCTTTGCTGAATCAAAAAATAATTCTTTAACAATGAAAGGATATATCATCATTTATTTGTGTAATTTGAAATGTAATGACTATTTATATTCCCTACTTTTAGAATACATTTGTATTATCAGTACTTTCTCCTTTACTTTTTAAAATCTAGCCAATCAATGAAACAATCAAGCCCTCACTTGTAGTAGTTTGCTGATTTCCTTGGTTTAAATACCCCCGTCATTACTAATTTCTTGCAGGTAGGAAGAGAATACACCATCATTTTGTATTCCCACTGTGCAGATACAATAGATGCAAATAACCTCCAAGATATACAAATAGCAAAATGATTAACATTTCTTTCTTTTATTATAAATATAATTTATCTTATTGTAAGTTTATATAATCCAATTTTAACAACAGCAGTGTTAACCATTGGCTCACAGAATTCCTAAAAGTTTAATAACTAAGTGTTATGAGCCCATACAAATCAGTTCTAGTAGACTACAGGAAGAGATATGAGACCCTTATAAGCAGATCTGGAGGAAATCATATTCTCCAGCGTAGGCATAACAAATTTGAAACCACCATGAGGTTTTACAGTTTGGAAAGACAATAATGTATAGGACCTTTAGAAGCACAAATAAGAATAGTGCATTTAGTATGTTCATTTTTTAAAAAAAACCTCTTGCCATTCTTTACCAGAAACTTTATTTTAATGACCAGTTAGCATCTATGCAGAGGAAAACAATTTTTTTTTTTTAATGTAAAACATCAGAAGTATTTGTTGGGAATGACTAAGCCTGAAACTCTGAAATAAGATTTCTGTATGATTTAGAACATGTAAAAGTAACTATAAAAAAAGCAGAGTGTGTTTTTATACAGGTGTCTGGTTCTTCCTCACTTAAGAAATTGATGACAGGGCTTTAGCTAACATGATTGAATGACCTTACTGACCCCAGCCACCTCTTCTGTGACTGCCTCAAATTGCGGCCACAACTCAAAGCCCAAGAATTCTGCTTCTTGCTTCAAAGCCCTGGATATAAAGTCAAATCATTTCTTCTGCTTTTGCCCACTCCGAGTCATGGGTCTTATCTGCCTGAGGAGTGGTCGGGCCAGTGCACAGGTCTTTGAGCCTTTCCTCAGGGTGTTCCACATGCATAGTGTTTCCATGACTGAGACTTGAGCCTGCAGATGCTGTGAGGATTGAGCATTCTCTATTGCATCTGGGTTTTTCTTAGTGTCTGATTTTAAAGAATTTTTAGGAAACTCACTTCTTTTTTTTACTTTAACAATTCTATTTATTTATTTATTTATTCCTTACAATGTTTGCTTTCTTTTCTCAGGTGTAGTCCCCATATAGTTTCCACCACCAGTTCACCAATGAACTCTCCCCTTGTGCTCTTCCCACCCTTGTTTTGATCCCTTTCTTTCCCCTTCCCCTACAGACTGTCTCTGATTTATAGTTGTCTGCTTATTTTTGTTTTGTCTTATTGTGGATATTTTGTTATTATTATTATTATTTTCCTTTATCCCCTACCTTCCTCCTATAAATGAAACCATCCATTATTTTTCTTTTTCCTTCTGACTTATTTCATTGAGCATAATTCCTTTAAGCTCCGTCCATGTTGCAGTGAATGCCATTTGTTTATTTTTTTGATTGCTGAATAGTATTCTATTTTGTATATATACTACATCTTCTTGATCTAATTTTTGGCATTTGGG
Source organism: Condylura cristata (assembly GCF_000260355.1). NCBI lineage: Eukaryota > Metazoa > Chordata > Mammalia > Eulipotyphla > Talpidae > Condylura > Condylura cristata. The sequence continues at coordinate 6,465,933 of NW_004567117.1, read as the reverse complement.
TTGATTCCAAGTCTTACCTATTATAAGTAGTGTAGGGGTGTAGGTGTCTTTTTGACTTAATGTTTTTGTGCCCTTACTATAGATCCCTAGAAATGGAATTGCTGGGTCATATGGTCGCTCCATTTTTTTTTTTTAAAGATTTTATTTATTTGTGCATACAGAAATGGGGTGCAGGCTAGAGGCTCAGGGGTGGTGAGAGGCTTCACCAGAGACAGAATGGGGAACAGAACAGGCAGATCGACGAAGTACACTGCTGAGGGGAGCAGCGGGCGGGTCAGGAGAGGTCTGCCACGCCATGTGGTCACCTCCGGGGCAGGCGGGAATCGAACTCATGCAGAAGCGGCTCTAGATTCTCAGTGTTGTGCTTTAACCCACTGCGCTACCAGGGAGGGCTGGTAGCTCCATTTTTAATAGACCGAGGAATCATAGTAATTGGACTAGCTTGCATTCTTATCAGCAGTGCAGGAGAATTCCTTAGAAAAATCCCTTCTTGACTCAAGTTCATTATAAAAGATCTTCCATTGCTGGGACATTTTCTAGGACAACACCAGTAAACATGAATCTTGCCTACTTTCTCTAGCACATAAAATATAAATACCTGGGATTACTGTTACTTCTAATATTCTGTGTTTTACTGTGTCAGAAAAAAAAATTCCATAGTTGATCAGACTTCAGAGCTATCTAACTCATTCAAAAAGTTTTGTTGAAATAGAATCAAAGGACTGGCTTACAATGATTTCATTTTTTTTTTTTTTTTTAGCCTGATAAACCTTAGTCTGTTTCCTTTTCCTATCAGCATTTGATTTTCTTGACTGGCTTATTTTAATATATCTTTTCATAACACTTCTTTCTCAACTTGGTAGTGATTTACATAATCCTTTAACAGTCCTTTACTGGACTTTCATCTAGCTCTGTTTTTTTTGTTGTTGTTGTTTTGTTTGTTTACAACTGACATCCCATTTCTGCATAATTCTTCTGGCCCTCAGCTTTATATATTCTTACTTTAGCCCACAAGGCTTCTAATTTATAAGCATGAAATGCATTTGTCCTTACACTGTTAAAACTGGTCATATATGAAATTATATGACAGAAAAATGGCTTCAGTTCATTTTATACCATACCCTTAGATTATAGACTTCTTGCAGCTATAATTTTATTGCACTCCTCGTCTTGTAGTGGGTTTTACATTCAAATACAGTCACAAGTTAGATGTACCCAAAGTGTGCATTTATTCACTTATTCTTAATTTAGCTCTATTCTATCACTTCAAAGATCTGTACTGATTTAAGTAATTTTCTTTCAGGTGACTATTAGATTCAGGATTTAAGCTTAAAGTCACAATTTCCCTCATGTTGTTCTTCTCTCTGGAGGGTTCTTCTGCTTCACATCCTTAGGTTGTGTGATACTGAGGCTGGTGCTGACATCCAGACATTGCTCATCTACTTTAGTTTTTGGTGGGGGCTAGAGGTCACTTTTACATTGTAACTCTCTGCCCCACCATCAATTCTATGGCCCTCTGCCATAAATCATCCCAGTTATCATGAGGGGTTGCCAGTTAGTTACAGCCAAGGGGGGGATGAGTTGAGGGGAGTGTGGAGGGAATGGATTGTGGATCCCCACCATGCCCTGCATGCCCTCCATTCCTACAGAGGGTGTAGCTATCTTAGTTCTCAGCAGTATGGCCACATCCAGAGTTTCAGCTGATGGCATATGTATTTCTCTAGCCTCAGCTACTGAAGTTCGCTGCTCACATTATTTATTTATTTATTTATTTATTTATTCATTCATTCATTTATTTAAGATTTATTTATTTGTACATGCAGAACTGGGGTACAGGCCAGAGGCTCAGGGGCGGTGAGAGGCTTAGCCAGAGACAGAGTAGGGAACAGAACAGGCAGATTGACGAGGTACACTGCTGAGGGGAGCAGCGGGCGGGTCAGGAGAGGTCTGCCATGCAATGTGGTCTCCTCTGGGGCAGGCGGGAATCGAAGTCATGCGGATTGTGGCTCTAGCTTCTCAGTGCAGTGCTTTTACCCGCTGCGCCACCAGGGAGGGCCCTCGCTGCTCATATTAACCTGCATTACAGAGATTCAGCCCAAGATGGACAGATTGGACAGCCCCTCTTCTATTCAGAGAGACTCAATAGAGTATAATGGGTCATCTTTGCCATCTCTGCCAAGCTATGAGAATTTTCAAGTCCTCTCCATGTGAAATCAATCCTGCCATTTTCTTTATATCACTTTCTGCAGCTTTGTGATGGTTTAAAATCAGTTTTTCAGACTTTGTTTCTTGATACTAATGGGAAGTTTTAGAACTTCCGTAATTTAAGTGCTAAGCTTCAGTCACTGAAAGCTGCATTCTCTTGACTAGTACATCTGAATGTCCTTAAAGAGCCAATTTCAAAAGTAAAACTATAAAACTTACAGATTTAACCATTTATGCATGCCACCTATCATAACTCCCAGCAGTTCCCCCATCTCAAATGTTACTACAGAACTGTTAATTTATTAAAGTGAATGGCTCTAAAAAGTGAGAGGACTTAAATGTCATAGCAGAAAAGTATTGGTGAGCCTCAAAACTAGAGAATAGGCATTTACTGGGTAAATTACACGTGTGGAGTTGCTCAATGCATCCCTGTCAGAGTAACTATGAAGATAGGACTGTAAGTTTAAATTAAATAATATTTGCAATAGTAAAACTTGTGCTATAGGGAGAGGACGATCCTGGTCTTTGTTTACCTGCTAGCCATGAGACTCTATGTGTGTGTATGTGTGTTTATATATTGACTACACACACATACATACTCACATACTTATATAAAGGCATTTATTTGTATCATGTCATTTATATGTAGTATAATTTATTATAGTTCTATTTCTTGCTTATCCTGTCTTTTGGGCCTTTACTTTCTTTCCTGAGTGCCTTTACTTTGAAACTCTCCACAAATCACATGGCTTGGAGTAGGCACATCCTGAGTTCCTGTTTCAAGAGTTGCTATATAACTTAGGCCTGGGTTCAGAAATGGATATTTGACTGAAGCTGGGCCACTTTCCTGGGACCTCTGCCAATTTTTCTCACTCTGTTAGGATAATGTAGCCCTGCAGCTACAAACAGTCATGACACATGCATGTGCACATGTGCGCGCACACACACACACTCCCATATACACATACATAATTTTAAGTTTACTTTATTGAGGTTACATTGGTTAACAGTGTTGTGTGTGTTTTAGGTGGATAGTTTCATGCTTTTTCCCTTATAAGTCATCACACCATACTACCATTAAAGCACCAATATCTCTCCACCAGTCCAGTGGACTCCCTCCCTACTTTCCTCCCTATCTCACCCTGCCCATTCCCTCTGGTAGCCTGACGTCTGTAATTAGATTTTTAGGGCTTATTTTGGTTTACTTTTGATTTTCTGCCTTGTTTCTTTATATTTTACATATGAGTGAGATTATCAGTGTTTTCTTCTTCTTTGATATATCTTAAAGGCAGGAGGAAGCAAGCTGAGAGGCAGGGGAACTTCTTAACAGTATCATATGAAACTTTTCTAAGGTATGACAGAAGCCACCACTTTTTTCTGCAACAGTTTAAGCTAGTGTGAATTGGGTTTTGATTAATTGTAACCACAATAATAATAATAAAAAAATCATATGATATTTAGTAACTGCCATATAATGTTAGAAGTATTTGACACACTTAATTCTCACAATAACTGCATGAGGTAGATACCAACTATCATCTTCTCCACTTTGCAGAGAGAAAATGAAAGCCCAAAGGTTATTTCATCTAGCTATAGTTGTAGAAAGAGCAATGGGTGAGATTTAACCTAGCCAACATGGCACCAGGTCCAAAACTTAGAAGCTACTCATATTGCCTCTTACTTACCTAGATAAATAGGGTGAACGTGGATAAGTAACTCATCATCTTAGGCTCCAATTTAAGTGGTAAATGTATGATACTTTACCAGATTAAGTTTTCCATCACTACTAGAGATTACAGTATTTGTTATTATTTTTTACTACTTCGGTCTTAGTGTTGCTTGTTGGATGGGAATAAATGAATTTATGCTATAGTCAACTTTAAGGATTTAGAGTGAAAGCTGTATTCTATGAATCATGATAATTTGTAACAGTTTTATTACATTCCACAAAGAATGAACTTCAGTTTGGACCTGATGACTTGATAGTGTCATCATCACATGTGGAAATAAATGGTTATCCGAATCTTGGCTTTTCTGAAGTAATCATCTCAGAGTGACTGAAAAGGGGCTAAATATGATGGAAATTTATTATACCTTTAACCACAGTGCACTTTAACTGATAATAGTGGAAAAGGGGGATATTTATGATATTAGATGGACTCTGGTTATATCCAGATCATAAATCTTATCCAAATGAAATATAACTCTAGAGATAATTCAGTTAATAGCACTTTACCTTTGGGTAACTGTAATCATTTAGAGTCTGCTTCTTTTATTATTTTCTCCCACTATATCTTCCCTAATCATATTTGAATTTGTTTTCTGCAGATGCTAGAAATAGCAGCCCCTTTCCTCTTCTTGGTTGGCTTGCTCTCCATTAAAGAAGAGCAAAATCTCAGTGCTCAAGTGTTCTGAGGGGGGTCATTGACTGTATAGTTTCATGACTGTATTGAAAAGGAAAATCCACTTGAATCATCTCCCTAAGCATTGGGGTGCCCAGGGTTGATACTATAGGTATACAGTTCTAGTTGTTCTATTTGATCATGTATTAACTTACTCTTTGATTTACTTATTAAACTTCCCTTGATAAATATATACATTTCTAGAGAGCACATATTCCTGACACCACTTTGCGTGCTGAGGATACAAATGTAGTCAAAGAATATTATGAAATGTATTCATATGCATTCTTTCTTGTATTTCCCAGTATGCTATTCTTCTTTATTCAGCCAGAGGTTACAATTACTTTAATGTAGATTCTCCAAAAGAAGGATCATGTACAGACAAAAGAAGTGTAGCATGACTAGCCGGTAAGGGCAGGGAGCAGAACTGTTCTCCTTCCAGCACAAATTTTATTGTTATAAATATTACTTAACTTTATACTCCTCTCTTCAAAGTCACTCTAACAGGACTGTATTCTGTAACTCTAGGGGCACCATTTACACAGCATTCTATTCCATGATTTTGAGGCCCATTGGCATTGCTCTCCTATTTCCCCCATTAAAAAAAAAAAAGTCACAGTAAAGTAACAACCCTATAGTTTCATTTTATATTTAAAGATGTAAAAATTGAGACTTTCATGGAAGAGTGTTCCTTATTCATTGGAAAATGGATTAAGCCTCCTTTATACCAGATGATAAGTGTGTTTCAAGAAAATAACCAGAAATGCCTGAATGGTAATGCTAGCGCTGTGATTCAGGACTACCTCTTCGGGGCACACCACTATTCTGGCCTAGTGACACCAAAGCATTCAGGCTTTTTGTGATTTTTTGTTTTGGGCTGGATAATAATCAGTAATAACCATATCACTGAAAAAATGTTCCAAGTGATGAACAAACGTCAATTTCCTGCTCAGTTTCAAAACATGGCTCTATTCACAATAATGACCCTTCCTGTGGGAATATTTGTTGTCTTTAGAGTACATTGAAATCTTTACTAGCCAATAATAGTAGTGTTGAGAACTTATTGAATTTCTCTGGTAACTCAAAAAGTTAGCATTAACAAAGCAAAGATATAATGGCTTCTTGAATGTATAGCATCGTAAGAGGATCCTATCTTCACTGAGCATTATGCACATAATGATTTTACAAGTTATTTTTTTTTTAAATCCTGGCCCTAAGTTATATATAGTAAATATAATCATCTTATTCTAGGGTTCTAGAGAGATTAAGACTCAGCCCTTATACACAGGTGAAAACATGGAGTTTCCTTATATATTTGTCCCACCCGAACACTAACTTCCTTCTACCATGTCATTTTAAACTTCCATCTCATAAACTAGCTTAAGACCCTACTTTCCATTATACTTCTCCAACCAAGATGACTCAGCTCAGGTCATGTAAATATTATTGAATGATGTTCTGTGAGCCATGTTTGAGAAATTCACTCATATGGATTTAAAACTCACTATTCTCATCACAAAATAACAGGTCTATGTGATTGATAAATACATGGAAACATGGCCCTCCTTATTCAGAGCCCTGTCCAGGTAAAACTACAGAGTGGTCAAGTGTAATCTGTTTTCTCTGATGTCACTTCATCTCACTGCAAGTTCCTTTCCTCTTTCATGTCCTGTATATCCCTCTTGGATAGTGGTTTCCAGATATTCCTTTTTCCCAGAGTCTTCACCAAACCTGACCCTGGTGAACTCTGCTCATTTATTGGCATCTCAACATCATTTAAAAGGACTGAGATGTCACTTTGAGGACTGTCTCCCATACCACCCTCCATAGTGTGCAGTTTGGGGGCCAGTCCAGAAGATAAGGGTAGCATCCTGGAGGTCGCATTAGCCAGCCCATTTCTCTCAGCAACTTCCAAGTAGACAATAAGAATACAGCCGAAGCACAATCATCCTAATGCAATATTCTGGTGGTTTGAGAATGAAGCAAGGGCGGGAGAATTAAAATTCATTAATTTTTGAAGATGCACTCTGTCAAGAATCTATTCTAGCAAGATTGTGTTCTGGTTCCTGCTGCTGCTTTGTCCTTTCATCCTGTAAAAGTCCCTTGATCTTTCCAAAACAGTCATGTTTAAGGATTAGAAAAGTCCTCATGGTTTGCAACCAAAGGGCTGTCACAGTAAATCTTACTTCATTGGTGGCCCTGTATGGCACATCTCTCTTTAAGAATCTCCTGTCATGTTCTCCTCTCACTGACTAAGTGGAACTCTAATTTATTTCTCCTATCACTTTCCAGGTCAGGTGGTCTCCTTTATCTACGATGACATTGCCAAAGCTGGTGACTGCTCTGTAATAATAAGGTTCCCCTGTGAGGAACCTATGTGATAGATAAAGCTAACTTCTCAACAGCTGTTTAAAATCTGTCATAGTCTTTGGTTTTGAATTTTATTTGATGATTAGCATCTGACCATTTGTAATTCCCTTTCCCCCCAGGCTTTAGAGGGGACTCTTCTCCAAAGGAGGTTGGGAAGCATAGGGGATATAGGTCAGAAGATAGCATAAAGACCAGGTTGTGCAGGAGGGCCAATCAACCTAAAATCACAGCTGCATATTGGTACTACCATGTTGAAAACCTACAGTTGGCGTCTCATCTGATCTCTAGGGTGAAGTTGTAACTTTTCACAGAACGTCCAGATACATCCCATCCCTGGCTTCATGTCCAGCATTCTTCCCTTTACACCCATAGTCTCCAGCAAAGTTAAATTACAGTTCTTCCTAGGATGAGTCATTGTTTCTTTTTTCTTTTCTTCTCCTAGCCCCAAGTCTGTTCTCTCTGGAATACTCTTCTTTTCATCTTCCTAACTGCCCCCATCTCCTCCTGAGTTGGCCATTTGTTATTCACTTTTTAAGACTTATCTCTAGCATTACTTCCTCTGGGAAGTCTTCTTTGATGAACTACTCCAACCTGTTCAGACCCTATCCTTTGTAGACCCTGTTTCAAATTCTAACTCATGTTTCTATTTCCAGTTGCTTAGCATTGTAGGTTCTGGGATGTATGGTTGGATGGAGGGAGGAAGAGATGACTGGCTGAATAAGGCACGAGTATAATTGCAAAACATGACACTACAGAAAGTATTCTATAGTGTATATCTTTTTAGACTGAAGTTTATGACTATGGCTGATTTATTCCCTCTTCCTACTTCAACTGGCTCTATTCTAGTGATTTATTTCCAGTCAATAATAATTCAGTTTATTTTCAGAAGTCATTTAAGTCACTCAGTTAAGTCACTTAAGTGGCTCAGTTATATCTATCACATAAATAACACAGCCTTGACCTGACAGGCTCTCATGGTGATGTAGACAGCTTAACTTCATTACCCCATTGATCATATAGTAGAAAACAATTACTATAGAAAAATAGGCCCTGATATCTCTTTTTAACCAGATAAGCTAAGGAAACAGTAGGCAAATAAGAGTAATCTAAATATTCTGTGCCATCATGAGATCACTCATTAAATAAATGTGTATAATTTAGTGTCAATAAGGTTTGAAAACTAGTTCAAGATTGCAGGCCATTTGTTAACTGACTATATCACCATGAGACTATATCACAATGGTGAAGGAATCATATATAACATTTTTTTAAGGTTTATTTATTTATGCATATGGGATACAGGCCAGAGGTGCAGGGGTGGTAAGAGGATTCACCAGAGACAGAGTGGGGAGCAAAACAGGCAGATCGACAAAGTACACTGCTGAGGGGAGCAGTGGGTGAGGCAGGAGAAGTCTGCCTCACCATGTGGGTCACCTCTGGGGCAGAGATCAAACCCACACTGAGGTGGCTGCAGCTAGCTGTTGCAGCTAGCTTCTGCAGCTAGCTTGCAGTGCTGCGCCCTAACCTGTTGTACCATCAGGGAGGGCCCCTCATATATAACATTTTAAAATACTTTGAAAGTACTTGTTATTAGAGTATTTCCTTTTTATGTTAATGCATATTTGTATTTATTCCCTCAATTCTAGAGAATTTTGGGAAATTGATGAATGTGTGGTAGAGAAAGTGGAGTGTGGAGGTAGACAGTAAGTGCGGAGGAAATGGAGTGGCTCTGACTTTTTCCCACCCTCCTGCTGCTAGTCCACAGCCTGCACCTGTGGTCTTGCATTCCTCCTGGGTAGAGTTACCCACTCAGACATCCAGAGCCTGGGGGCTTACCCATAGACATGGAGCATACATGCCTTTGATTACAGACACTTGGGTCTAGAAGCCAAGAATATGGGGTGTGCACCTATTTAAATGCAGACACCTAGGCCTAGAAGGAAGGATAAAAGGAGCTGCTCAGTTCTGGTGTGGACAGCAGCACTCCTCGACTAGGGGCCCAGTTGCCTCCTCCCTGCCTGCTGGTGCCCCTGTGTCCAGTCCTCTGACTTAGCATTAAATGTCTGATAGAGATATTGACGTCTCCAAAATTCTCTTTTTGTCTGTGCTGACAGTGAACCTACCCAGCCTCTGATGGTTGCACAACAGTAAGAAATGAACCTTCATTTCCAGCAGGATAGGGACAATGACTCTGTAATTTCAGTCTTACTAGAGAACGGCAGTCTTGTCTGCAAAAGCTCATACAGCTGCAGCTGTTTTCCTGTTCTGGTATTAGACGATTATCCTCACGGTAGTTTTGCCAGATAAGCAGCCCAGCCCACAGGAGACACTTCTCTTTTGTCCATGTAAAGTTTTGTATAAATGCTTTGTTTTCTTGCTTTTGCTGATGAGGTTGAGTAAGTTCGAATCTCCGTACCTCATAGTATTTACTGTCTTGTCACTAAAGCTTGAGGCCAGTGTTTGTGAGGTTTTCACAGGTAAGTTTTATTATGTGAATTCAGTCTGACTCATCCTCAGTAAAGGTTGTGAAAAGCCTTTGGAATTTCTAAGATCAGGTTGTTTACTCTAGAGGGATGAACTCAAATAAAGCTTCTAGAGAGGCTGAGGTAAAGGATAGCGACAGGAGATAATGAAAACAGAGATGAACCAGCAGCTATGGAGCACCTACAGTATGCTCTGCATGCGGTCTGCTACTTAACAATGCTATCTTCCCATATAATCTTCCCATAAACTCTTTGAAAAGATTCCCCCACTTTTCTAAGTGGGAAATTGAAACAGAGAAATTAAAATAACATAGCTAGTAACTAGCAAATTCATAATTCAAATTCAAATCCAATCTTATCTGACCCTTTTTGTCTCCTACTCCTGCCCTCCCCTCTATTAGTTTGCAATGCGCAGGTGTTTATGCCCCTGTTTCTCACATATATCACTAATCTTTTACACCTGCTATATGTGTATCTGTTGACCAATTTATTTTTTTTAATTAAAAAATATCTTTTCATAAATTCAAAAGAAATGGGGTATGGGACAGTCGTGGGAGCATGAGAGGATTCATCAGAGTGGAGAACAATAGATAGATCTACTGACATACATTGCTAAGGGGAGCAGTGGGAAAAACCGGAGAGGTCTGCTATGCCATGTGTGTCAGCTCCCTGGTCAGGGATCAAACTCAGGATATCGTGATAGGCCAGCTGTCGGGATAATAGCACTAGACACTAACCCCTATGCCACCAGGGAGGCCCTTCTGACCAATTTAAAAGGCAAAATGAAACCCTGGATTAATCTTCAACATAGTCTAAGTCTTAAGGAATATGTGTACAAAGAAACAGCAATTTTGAACTATTTGGTGTTGTGCATTAAAAATACATGTAATTAAGAAAGATAATCAGGCCCTCCCTGGTGGCACAGTGGATTAAAGCACAGCACTGAGAAGCTAAAGCCACTTCCGCATGACTTCGATTCCCGCCTGCCCTGGAGGTGACCACATGGCGCGGCAGACCTCTCCTGACCCGCCCGCTACTCCCTTCAGCAGTGTACTTGTCTATCTGACTGTTCTGCTCTCGCCACCCCTGAGCCTCTGGCCTGTACCCCAGTTCTGTATGCACAAATAAATAAATCTTTAAAAAAAAAATACATAATCAAGTCATAGCCATTTCTTTATGTTCTATAATGTTTGAATTTCAACAACCTTTTTATAAACGAGAACAGAAGATGAAAGAACCTGGGTGCAGAGAGATAAACTCCCTGGTTTTGAGTCCTCACTTTGCCCCTTCTAGCCTGGATGACCTTTGCAAGTTACAGCAGTCATTTTCTTCAACTGTAAAATGAAGATGTTAACAGAATGCTAATCTCAGTTGCTGTAGGCATGAGATTCTGATGCCTGAAACAGAACCAGGTACATGGTAAGTACTCAGTAAATACAGGCTGTCTTATTTCCTTTAGAAGTAAGAGGTCTGTAGTTCAGTGATTTGCCTGGGCCCCATGTGATTGGTGGCATAGTTGGTGCGAATACCTACTTCTCTCATTCTCAGTGCTGCGCTCTGTGGTGACATTCAGAGCTGTAAAGTGTAGGAGTAGCCCCTCTACCATTGCCCCTATTCCAAATAAGTCATAGTTGCTATTTCTGTGCTATTTCCATATCCACTCTCTATGTCCATTTATACTCTCTGTTGGCCATTCATAGGGACAGTTTACTGATCCAGTTCCATGATGGAGAATCTATTCCAGGATCCCCATTTTTTTGCTGGTTTTTCTTTTGCTGAACCTTGTGATATTAGCCCCTAACCCAGTGATTTCCAGCAAGCCAAAAATGTTAACAGATTACCAGGCTCCCAAACCCATATTCCAAAATCCAAAAAGTTCTCAAATTTGAAAGATTTTTTTATAACTTATGTGATTGTAAATCTTGTTCAGACCTGAACTTGGCAACAGAACACCTGCATTGACATTAGGCTATTTATTGCCAGTATTTATCCCTCACGGGGTCCATGTTTGTACAGTTTACTGCAGGCTTACTAATGTTCTTGTCTTCAGGATATCTCAGTGGAGATAACTATTAATTTGGGTCTTGTCAAGAAGAGCTGGGGGCACTCAGCTCAGGTGAATGATGATAATTCAGTCAAGGAATTGTCTATCAAGGTGCAGGTGAGTAAAGGACCCATAGGAATAATGCAGGAGGACCAGAGGAGGTATCATTAACGCTCAGGTCTGAAGGACCAAGTAGAGGTGGAGTTACTGGAATTCCGAAGGAGTAGCTTGCAGAGGGCTGCAGTCAGAAACTACTGCCTTTGGTAAAAGGAGCCAGTTTGCAGCAAAATAGCAGAGAAGGCAGGGAAATAACACTCAACTTGCGTTTTTTCTTTTTTTGGTAGCTTTTTACTTGATGCCAGAGGCAAAGGAGCACAGAGATGTGGACCATAAGGTGTGCAACCTGGGCACCAAGCAGGGTAGTGACGGTGACAGGTGGCTCTAGAGGACAAAAGGAAAGCATCCTGCATATGTGTTCTCTGATACACAATGTATGCATTCTTCCATATTTATTAAACTGGAAAGTAAATGTTTTATGACTTGTATTTTATTGTCAACAGCTTATACCTATATTTGAAAGGTATTAATACATACAAGTGTAACTTTTTAAAAAATTTGCAATACCATATAGACTTATAAACCATTTATAATAATTCCTTGGTTCTCTTGAAAACTGGAATTACTGGCTAAAAAGTACTCTTTTAATCAATGATTCACTAATTTATGGATTCATTCATTCAATATATATTCCTTATTCATTCCTTATATTCCTTATTGATTGCCTACTCAGCAAAGCACTATGAGCTTTGGGATATAAAGACAAAAACTAGTTTTTCCAGTAACTAACAACTTATGAAAAGATACTACTTTGTTGGAAAATAGTAATAACAGCAAAATCCTCAGTTGGCAAATAGTTTT
>NW_004567117.1:6443882-6453011 GCF_000260355.1 Condylura cristata | reverse complement strand
GTCACTTCTGGGTTCATTGGGGAAAAAAAAACTACCTGTTAGCTACATGTGACATGGGCACATGATACACAGTTTTGGCTGCTGTACTTTCATGATATGGTAGAATGAAATTATTTTGGTAAACAGAAGTAAGAGCAGTTTCCACAGGAAGACAGGAGAGGTTACTTTGAACTAGAAACACCTGAGAAGGCCTTGCATGTCGTAGAGGACACTAAGAAATCCAGACAAAAATGACAGGAGCAAAAGCGAAGTAATAGTATAGGACAGGCTGGTATAATAATAATAAAATAATAATAATGACAACAACAACAATAACAATAGTATAAGGTTATCAAAATAGATGAATAGGTTAATCTTAGAGAACCAATTGAATAGGTTCCTTAGAGAACCTATTCTAAGGATCTTACATTTTGTAAGATCTATGGATCTTTATTTTGTAGCAAGTAGGTTACAACTGAGGGCTTTTGAAAATAGGAGGTCCAATGTTTTAAGAAAATCACTGTGACCAAGGCTTTAGTGGTGGTAGTGGGGTGCTTAAGAGGAAAATAACTGAAAGCAATCTATGTAAAGGGGAGATTTGCCATCGCCTACGCAATAGGACGTGAGAACAAAAACAGTCTAAGAGTGTCATAAAAGGAATGCTTGTCAGATGTTATGGGAAAGAAATGGCAGATTTGATACTTAATTGGAGGGAGGAGTCACAAAGTGATTCCATAAGTTTCTCTATAAGAGAAAGAGAAGGACCATTGGCACTATCCTGAGGAACAATACAGCAGTGTGAATATCTTGAGGCAGAGTAAGGGTCACAATATTTATAAGAAAATAGCTTGCAGTTAGTTAAAATAGAGTCTGCATATCAGGAAAGAAAAAAAAAATGCTATAAAGAAATTCTGTGTTCAGAAAAGGTGCTACTGTAATTGTTTGTTTAATGGTAATTCTAAAATTCAAAAAGTTTGGTGCTAAAACTTATTTGATAACAAATCTGACTTAAATAAATATGAGTTTAATTATTCCATTCAGGGTCAATTCTTTTTGTGTCAGAAATAATATGTCTGAATTGTGCTAGACTATTCCACATTGTACTGGTTGGAGGATGTTCTTCACTTAATGGAGAATTTAACAAGTGATCTATTAAATATAAACATATTTATACATTCTGAAGAGTATTTGGCCCCATGGTTTTAAATAGGCATGGTAGACATGTATCAATTTCTTTTATTACACATTTTAATGAAGAATCTTAATTTTGCTGCATTGATATAAATCACAGTAAAGATGCTTCTTTTTATCTGAAATGTCTGGAGAATGAAGTGTTCTTTGTATGTGTCTGTTGCATATACTGATGCTTATAAGTTTCTTTTTAAAAATTTTTTAAAAAAGACTTACTTATGCATACAGAGCTGGGGTACAGGCCAGAGGTGCAGGGGCGGTGAGAGGATTCACCAGATACAGGGTGGAGAGCCCAACAGGCCGGCTGACGAAGTACACTGTTCAGGGGACCAGTGGGGCTGTCAGGAGAGGTCTGCAGAGCCATGTGGATCACCTCCTGAGCAGGGATAGAACTCCCCATAAAGATCTCTGAAAATAACACCTATTTACTCCATAATCAATCTTAATTTTCAGACAAGTTGAAAGCAGTTATTTGTTAATTTGATCAGGATTGAGAGGAGAGAGTTAATAGTATAAGTTAATTGTGACATTGAGGGCTAGGAGGGAAGTGTTCTACTTGCTGTGAGAGAGAACACCTGCCCAAAAGCAAATCAAGTTTATTGTTAACTTGACTAATCAAATAGTAACGCAACACGGTTCTTCAATTTTTGATATGCTTGCTTTTTACATGAGAGTGTCACATTTTCTTCCTGACCACACAGTTTAGATTTTAGAGCTGGTTTTTCTCAGCTGGGTCTCCTGCGGCAGGTTTACACCTCTCCCCAACCACCCTCTACCGCCCCCCTTCATTACCTGGCCGCCAGCTCTTTCTTGCAGCCAGGCAGAAAAAAGTTCTTCGCTGTGGGCTAAAACTCCCGTTTGAAGAACGGAGTTGGGGGTGGGTGGCTGGCGAGAGTTGTTCGGAAAAGGGTAAGAAAAAAAAAGAAGGGCAAGAAAAACGACTAGAGTAGTTACCCTGAGCCCTAAGAATCACCGCACCGCGGGTGTCCAATTTCCTAGAAACTGGGATTCACCCCCACCCCCACAGCCAATCCTCCCCGCCCCTAAGTGGAGCTCGTGGGCGTGTTTTTAAAGCTATGCTAATAGGCTGCCGGGCGGGCGGGGCCGGCTTCCCCTGACAGCCCCGAGAGAGCCCCTGGGAGCCGGACGGGCCATGCCTTCCCGCTGGTGACCGGGTCCTGGTGCGCTGGTCCATGCTGGTCCCCGCCTTTGTTCTCCAGCCCGAGCGGAGACATGCGCGGCTGACGATGGAAGTGGAGGACTCGGGCGGCGTGGTGCTGACTGCTTACCACTCGTACGCTCGCTCACAGCCGCCCAGCTCCGAGCCCCGCTGCGCTCCTCGGGCCACCGCCAGCCACCCCGGCAGCAGGTACCGACCGCTCGAACTGGGCAGAGAGTTCCAGGTCTTGGGGCTTTCATCTTGTTGCCATGCTTTCTGCCAGGGCATAGGGCCACTATCATCACTTGATTGTGACTTCAAGTTTTGGTGGAGTAGATGAGTGAGCCTGCTGTTCTTTGTATTGTCATTGATTGGAAGTGGGAAGTATAAAGTTAGCTGCAAAGGCTAAAGGCAATGACTAACAAGAGTTTAGCAGTGGAGTGGGGTTCTCCATACAGCATGAAGAGCATATGGCTCATGCCTCATTTCTGCCAGATGCACCAACTGAAGACCTGGAGAAGTTAAAAAAAAAAACAAAAAAACAAAAAAACAAAACCAAAAACATTTAAAGTGAAAGATAAGCAGAAAATGACTAAGTTAAAATACGTTACCCTTGAATACAATCAAAAGCTTCCTTTGTAACTGCATGCCACCTTAGCCAAAATTGCAAGAGAAATGCTCTAAAAAGTAAATCTCAGTAGACTTTTAAAAACAATTTTATGTCTAGATTAAAAACTAACCCTTTCAGTTGTATACATATATTGTATTACCACTTTATGATTGCTAATGTTTATACTGTAAATGCAATCTTAATTTAAAATTTTGGGTCTGAAAAGGTCTGTGTCTCACCATATATATTTTAGATAAAGTAAATCACAGATCCATGTTAAATTACTCTGTTCATCTAGTTGATGAAATTCAAGGCCAAAGAGAAGTCCATTAACTAAACTGAAAATGTTAGACTCTCCCCAGGTTTTCCTGGGTAGACAAAAAAAGATTACAATAATAAGTGAAATGCTTTGATGACTGACCTATTTAGGTGGAGCTGTATTTAAGTATGACTATTACCTGCTATGGATCCTTTGATGAATGGTTTTCTTTATAAGTGGGGAGTTTGACATGCTTTTTAGGATCAAGTTTATTTTCAATTTTTCCCTGGACTTTTATCTTTAGTTATGTGGTAGTGATTGCTTTTGTTTCATATTTTAATTGATTTGTGAGGCTTTCAACAGATTGTAACTTTATTTCAAGAATATCCTTTTGGCTAGTAGCCATGAGAGGAACGAACTGTATTGGCATGAGGTTTATATTAGACTTGGCTAACAAAGAAAATATTGTTTCTCCCAAAAGGAGCAGGTTGAGTGAAAACTATTTTTTATGCAGACAATGATACAACATTTTCTTTCTGCTTTAGAACTTGTGCACAATATTTTGAATGCTACTTGATACTGACTTGCATTTATCTTTTGGGTATTTTCTAAGCATAATCATTGTTTATACTCATTCATAGTATGAGTAATTAAATAGATTTGTGGTTTACTGAGAAGCAAGGACCAGATTTATGCATTTTCAGACAGTTCTGGTGTCTGTCACTGCCCTGTCTTTAACTTTCAGCAGCTGTCAGCCAGATCGTGCCATTTGGGCTGTCTG
Organism: Condylura cristata; assembly: GCF_000260355.1. NCBI lineage: Eukaryota > Metazoa > Chordata > Mammalia > Eulipotyphla > Talpidae > Condylura > Condylura cristata. Next base: position 6,449,032 of record NW_004567117.1, on the reverse strand, counting down.
AAACTGCATCCATTTCCAAAGCAAACCAGAAGTTCCATTAATTCAGCACGTGGTCTAGTGAAATGATCATACATGAGCATCAGGGTAAAAACATCTTGTGTCATAGCTAGTGTTTTACATTTGAGTTGCCTATGAGATTTATGTTGCTGCAAAAACTTGCAGCATTTTTAGGTATGTCTCCTCTATAGGAACCTTTGTTCCTACAAAGTTACCATTGTGATGCAGGAGATACAGAACTTTTCCCTTCTACAAGTAATCACTAAAGAATAGCTTAATTCCTTGGTTCTCAGTAACAACTATCAAACAGAGGTCCTGTATTTACAAGGAGCCAGAGGACACCATAAATCATGAGTCAGATAACAGAAATAATCAGGCCCAAGTTATTAACCTTTGACTTGCTAACTATTGATCAATAAGTCCTTTCAAGCCAAGGAGCAAGATCATATTGTTCCATTTATGAAGAAAGAACTCTCTCTTTCAAGAATACCCATTCTTTTAAATTACTTACATATGTGTAATGTATTTGAAGAGCAGTGATCAGCATGGCTCTAGAAAGCATGGACTATTGTATCTGACTTTCATAATTTTTTTGCCCTTGGTACCATGGTTCAATTCAAAGTAAACCAGCCCCTTATTTTCCATGCCCAAAACAATCTGACTTTGTTTTGATTTTTGGGGGGCCTTTTTCTCCCCCACTAAAAGGTCCAAGTGTCCTCAGTTAAGCACATACTCTCCCTCCCCCCTTCTCTTAATTTCTTTCTCCCTCCCTCTCATATCCCCTTCCTTCTCCTTCTTACCCCCACTTCCTGTCTCCCTCCCTGAACATAAAGTGCCAGGATTTTTAATGGCAGTCAACCTCTTTGCACTTAGTATATGCCAGTAACACATTAGGCATTAGGGATACACAGATGAATGAGACAAAGTACCAGCCTCAAGAATGTCACTTATTATCTATTAGACCAATTGGATTTTGAAAAAAAAAAAAAAAAAAACAGAATAAGTGACAAAATTAAAAATAAAGAACCTCCAGATATAAAACTGGACTTCTTCCCATAACAATAACAAACAATTCAGAGGATCCAATAACTCAGGCCTCAGCTGCTGCCTGCCAGCACTGATGAAAGATGAGTAATAGGTTCTCCATTATGCTCTTCTTTCTGTTACTGTTCAAAATTGAAACTAGTAGCCATTGCATTTCTTTTTAGATTTGCCCACTTCATTAAAATTAGTAGCCAAGAGAAAGTATACTGTCACTCACTCAAACTTGGGGGCAGATTTTGCATGTCTGACCCTATTTACTACCTTGTAGCCTTGGGTAACTTTCTTTACCTGTTTAGAATAGTGTCACACAGCAAGGGAACACATACGTTAGCAGTATTATCACTTCTGATCAGTTGTTTTTTATATAAAGAAGAAAATAAAACATTTTTGTACCAACCTCCAAAAGTTATTCACACAGGAAAGCGAGTCAAGAGTTAAAAGTATTTGTTGGGGGAAGGGAACATCCTCAGTTACTTCACAAATGTTCTGTATTTTCATTCTATTTTAGGGAATGAAAGATCATGAAAGACTGTGAATTCTCAGTACTATTAAGACAAATGATTGGAATTGTGTTTAGAACCAGGTGACTTTTAGAGACCCTTATTCAGAATTCAGAGTAAAAATGTTGATATTCAGACAAAATAATTTTACTCAGAAAATGACAGGCATCTAGCTGAAGATAAAATTGGGTAACTTGTTTTTCAGAGATTTTCTGTTATATTCAAATAACATATATAACATTTTTCTATGAATATATAGTATGAAATGGCCATGAGTATTTCTGATGTTTATCAGAACATAAACTTCCTTAAAGGATACAAAAATAGAAAAGGAAAAGAACCAATTCTTCCTCAAAAACAAATACAGAAGCTAACCAAGGTTATCCTACAGCAATGTTAAAACTTTTGTAAAGGGGATATTGTTTTCTAATGTAATTATCATGGGAATGATTTGATTAAAGTAGACTGAATGACAATTTGGAATTTTTTGTGGAAAAGTCAAAATTTAACAACTGTATTTATTGGTACCTTCTTGGACTGAAATTAATTAATTAAAATGACATTTAATTCAATATTCCAACTCTTAATAACTATTTTATATATTTTATATATATTTGCATTTATGGATTTGTGGAGTAAGTACATCAACTACTGGGGAAAACAGGTCTTTTTTTTTTAGAGGATTCAGAAATGGATATAGAATTTTAATGAGAGAATGAGATATTTATAGGTCATGTTATGGGTGAAATGAGTTGGTGTCTCTGATTTCTTTATATTGCCATGTCCTATTGTGTGTAGGGGTACTGTATTGGGTACTGTTGAAACATCTGGCACATTTTCCTTTTTGTAGTTTGGTCAAATATTTGGCCAGTTGGTCTGGTCATTTTTAACCTGTTCAGATCTCCCTGAATAGTATATATTGAACACATACGTATATATAATCTTACACCATGGACAAGTTGTAAGAATAGTACAGAACGCTGTGTAATCTTCCATGGCTTTCTCTAATATGTTATTATCTTGCATAACAATAGATCTGTTAGCAAAGCAAAAAACAATTACACTGGTATAACTATTAATGTCAACTGTAGACTTTATCCTAAGTTCATCAGTTTTCCACTATAATTGAATTTTTTCTATTGTAAAATTGAATCCAGGATGTCACATTAAGTTTAATCATGTCTCCCCAAACTCCTCCAGTCCGACAGAATGCCCTTGTCTTTAATAACGTCTTTTTTGGCATAAGAATTTCCTTAGTTTGAATTGACCTAATGTCTTCTCATGATTAGATTGCAGATGTATGATGTGGAACATTCCATAGAATGGTGTCAGCTCCTCTTGCTTTGTAATATCAATGCTGTCTTCTTGATGTTGATGTTAGTTCTGATGTCCTGGTTTAGGTGGTATCTGTCAGACTTCCTACTGTAAAGCTACGATTTCACCTTTTGTAATTAATAAATATTGGGGGAGAGGGAGAGATATTTTGAAACTATGCAAATACCCTGCCTCTCTTCAAACTTTAGGGACTTTTGCATCCATCTGTGGATCTTGAGAAGTAAAATTGACTACTACGGTTTTATAGTGGTGATATTTCTATTTTTGTCATTCCTTCTGTATTCTGTACTTGACTTTGTAAACATACTCTAAAATCCACATTTAGTATTTTCTCTGGTTCTATCACTTTTACCTTCTTGAACTTTAAAAGATATCAATAGTCATTTAACCTCTTATTTTCATGATTTTGTGACAAAGTACTTTAAGCTGCTTTTATCTGGTCTGAGCTCATGAAACCTATAAACTCCCTAATTTTCAATATCTGATTTCTTGGAAGCAAAATTCTTATATAAACTTAAGAGAAAATTAATCAGAAAGGAACTGTTGTATTAAGAGAGGAGGGTAGTTGTTAAATTTCACTTTGCCTGGAAAGTATTACTGAGGCAGTCTTTCCATAATTTTTTTTTCCCATGTTTTTTAAAAACTGCTTTTGTTTCTGATGGAAAACATTTCCCTGTCACTAGTTTAACTATTACCTGAACATTTGCAAATGTATTATTATTAAAGTTAACATTTCAACTTACATATAATTAGAATTTCTTCTCATTTCATCCTTAAACCAAACTGTCATTTCTGAAGTCATTTCCAGTCTGTTTTCTCAATCTATGTTGGTCTCAATGTGTCAATTCCAGCAAAGAATAAAAGTAAAGTGTTATTTGGCAAAGCAAAAGAAGGGAATAAAATGCTTCTCAAAACAAATTTTTAGAAACAAAATTTTACACAGTAGACTTTGTTTTGCTTTTAAGTCTCTTTGAATGAAAATGTCAAGTCAGGCATACACTTATATAGTATAAAAATGAACTTTTTCTCATTGGACGTCATGAAGATAATATGATTTACAGTGATGTAGTTTGCTTGTTTTAGTAGTAAAGTGCATATATTATCACATTGTTTTGTGTTTTTTAATGTGATTTAAGTATTACTTATTGTTGTTATTTTCCCTGCACTTTTAGATAGCCCTAAGTGTTTTCAACATTTCTGATCTTGCTAATGTTTTTTTTTTTTTTTTAATATGCTTTGTGGTTTACTTTTGATTAGATGACCAATTTTCTCTGAACTGAAAATCTTAATCAAAGGACTAAAATGTAGAATCTAACTAAAGATTTTGAAAACATCCCTTTCTTTTTCTTTGAGAGTTTTTTGACTTCTGGTTTTCTTGCTGTGTGTCTTGGCAGTTTTCTTGCTATGGTCTGGTGAGATACATTATTTGTATAATGTATCAATCTTTATCACATGAGGTCCTTTTATTCATTTCTTTGTGTAATAGAGAATGTGTATCAAAACAAAGAATGTTGTGTCCAAAATCTTCAATTTACTTTATTCTGTAAGATAGGAATTAAAGAGAATAGTAAGTGTTTTACTGTATATTTGTCTTAAATATCTGGGGTGTGTGACACATTCTTTGACTAGCAAAAATATTATGTCACTGAAATAAATGACTATTATAGATAAAACTATCCATGTAACAGACATTAAGTACTAAGGTAATTCCAAGGGTGGGAGAACATAAACTAAGTATCACTTAGAAACCAGCTGCTGTGTCTCATGTTACTCTTAAAAACTGATTAAACCTATGCATTCCATTTCTGATCCCTTACAGACTAGATGAGGGCTGCTACAAACATACAGTACACAGGACAGGAAGGAGAAACTGGAAACCAATAGAGTGATAATTTAAAAATTGGCAAACACTTGAGATATTTTGGTACATTTTGTTCTTAAAGTTTAGACTGGTTATCTTTATGTACAAGACATAAATGTTTATATCTTTGTTAATATTTATGTCCTACCACAAAAGTAAAATGTAAAATGAAGGGTCTCTGATCATGCTTTTGCACAAATTTATTGGAAAAATAATTAAAAATTTCAGCATTCAATGTGTTGTATTTTTTTTTTTTTAAGATTTATTTAATTATTTATTCGTACAGAACTGGGGCACAGGCCAGAGATGCGGAGGGTGAGAGGATTCACCAGAGACAGAGCCGGGTACAGAACAGGCAGATCAACGAAGTACACTGCTGAGGGGAGCAGCGGGCGGGTCAGGAGAGGTCTGCC
>NW_004567117.1:6390186-6443782 GCF_000260355.1 Condylura cristata | reverse complement strand
GAAGTACACTGCTGAGGGGAGCAGCGGGCGGGTCAGGAGAGGTCTGCCTCGCCACGTGGTCACCTCCAGGGCAGGCGGGAATTGAACTCTGCGGAAGTGGCTTAAGCTTCTTTGTGCTGTGCTTTAACCTGCTGCGCCACCAGGGAGGGCCCTCAATGTATTGTTTTTAAGAAAACTTTTAAATATTTACTTATGGGAAAGTAGCCCTATATTTTGTTTGTTATATTCTTAAAAATATTTATTTATTTATGTATACAAGAGCTGGGGTATAGAACAGAGATGTAGGGGGGTGGTCAGAGGATTCACCAGAGACTGAGTGGGGAGCGGAACAGTCAGATTTACGGAAATATACTGCTGAGGGGAGCAGAGGGTAAGGAAGGAGAGGTCATGTGGGCACCTCCCTGACCAGGGATCACACTTGTAGGTAGCTTCATAGTGCTGTGTCTTAACTCTTTATGCTACCAGGGAGGCCCTATATTTGTTTGTTTTAAATATTATATTGGTGCTACTTATGCTTCCATTTTGGTAACACCATTGGATAAAATAAATGTTTCCTTCACACAAAAAATCCACACAGTAGCCAAAAGTAAAGTTGTTTCTGGTTAGAACTAAACTCAATTTTAAGTAGCAGGAGACAAGAAGAAAACAAGAGAATATAAACATAGTCAAAGACATACGCACTGAACTTTTTTGATGAAGATTTCTAGACAATAATTACCAGAAGAATTGTTACTTAACATGATAGCAATCACTTGATAATTAACCATCAATTCTATGATATCAATTCTTTTTTTTTTTTTAAAGGCCTGGTTTAATTGATAGTTAACCAAACTTGATATAATCCTTACAACAGTCCAACACATGGAAAGAAACTAAGGCATAAAGAAATAGGTCAAGGTTGCACAGCGAAGTTATAATATTAAGCAGGATTCCAACCCAGTCCTTCCCAAACTAGTGCTTTTAATCTGTTATTTGAATCTCAAAACATTAAATTCTTTTTCTGCCTCAATTTGATTATGTTTATTGCGTATAGAGACAACCCTTAACAACCATTGATGGTAACTGTCACATAGTAGATATAATAACTACTCGATTTTTGTTTAGTCATTGTTTTTGCAATAATTTCTTTTCTGTTATAATCTAAAAATGTAGAGTGAGTTAAATATGAATATAGTTTGAGAAATTGTCACTTTAGGGAAGTGCATAAAGGATTTTTTAAAGCTGTGTTTTTGCTCGTCATGCACCCTTACTTAGGTAATAATATTTTTAAATAGACATACTGTTATAGAGAAATCATTTAACTTGACCAGAAAACAGATCCAAGCAATTAGTAAAAGGAAATCTTCTCAAAGCTTTTGGGAAAGCAGAAGATAGCACTTTTAATATTTTAATCCTTTGGTTTATATTCTTAGTAACTAGAACTTGGAGTTTTCATTTTCATTTTATGAACTGCTCTCTTTACTAAGGAAGACTCTGGCTCTTTCACTTCATTTTTTTTTTTTAGATTTTTATTTATTTGTGCATACAGAACTGGGCTACAGACCGGAGGCTCAGGGGCAGCGAGAGGCTTCACCAGAGACAGAGTGGGGAGCAGAACAGGTAGATCAATGAAGTACACTGCTGAGGGGAGCAGCAGGCTGGTCAGGAGAGGTCTACCAAGCCATGTGGTCACCTCCGGGGCAGGCGGGAATTGAACTCATGCGGAAGTAGCTTTAGCTTCTTAGTGCTGTGCTTTAACCCGCTGGGCCAAGGGAGGGCTTCACTTCATTTTTTTTTGCTAAGGAATTTAAGCATAAAATTCTTAATGCAAGTTGAGAAATTTTGCTCCATGAGAATTAATTGGTTCTTTCTCTTTTCTCCCCAATATTCAGTCAAGTTTCCACTTAACCTGATTGGAAGTCAAGCAAGGGGCCAAATCAGGTTTTGGGCCTTGTTTTTATGAAGACAGTTCTATATTAAATCTTGATCAATATTTTATGGTGAGGTAGCTTGTAGCAATATGGACCTCTGAACATCCCCAGTCTCATTGAACCAAAAAATTGCCCTTATCCATCTACGGTCTTGGAGCCATGGGTAATACTGACCTGACGATTTCTGTTTAGAAAACTCAGGTGTGGCCCTTCATAGTCTGAACTTGGATCTTATGTGGAATCCTCTTGGATCTTCAGAATCTGAGTAACCTTTGGCCACTTATTTATTTTTCAAGGTATTGATTTTTATAAACTTTGGTTCACGGAACACCAGAACTAGAGAAGGGACAGCCATTTTAGTTATGTATGTAAACAGTGATCTGGGCTGCTGTCATATTAGGAGTGTGTTCTCACAGTTCTGAGCAGGCCAGGGAGTACACAGTTTGTTACTAATAGGAACTAAGCATCATAAAAAAGCAGTCTTAAGTGAGGGCTGCAAAGAACAATCAATCTCTGTGGTATAATTGGGAAGCAAAATGTGGAAGTGTCTCACCGAGTACCTCAGAAGGAGAAGCCAGCTTGTTGAGTCACACTTTGAAGTTCTTCTGATGACCTTGGTCATCTGCACCTATCACCATGAGACCAAATCAGGCCCACAGCATGGTCTAATGTGCTTGGGAAGCAGTTAAACCAATAGCAAAGAAAATGTGGAGGAGGGAAAACTTACTATTTCATTTGGAAGCATGAAGAAAGAGTATAGAACTAGAGACAAGGTGGCAATGATTTATGTGAATGGTATTTCCTTAGTTTCCTTTCAAATGCTATTACAACTACTTGTGCATGTTATCTCATTAAGTCTTAGTTGGAGCGTCTCAGAAACACACTCATTGCTACTTTTCATTGGCATTTTAAAGAAAAACATTTGCTGACTCAAAAGAGTAAGCAATTAAAGGGGAAAAGAGCTGACTGTAAGTTTCCACAGTTTCTGTTTTGAAAAACAAAGGATCCCAGGCCCGTGTGATTTTTAACATACCGTAACTTTTCTCCTCCTCATTTATAATGTTCAGTGATTACGAGGTCGTCTGGTAATTGTTTTTTAAAATCTAAATTGTGCTTAGTTGCAGAAAACTCTACTTTGGAGGACTCCCACCTCCTTCAGTTGCTGGAAGCATCTAATTGGAAAAAACAGGCCATCCTCTCCCTGTTTAAAGCTGTGTCATCCTTTGTGGAACAATGAGTCAACACCAGCTAAAACAACATGAGTCATTGCTTAGAAGAAGCACAAGTGAGGCTGATTCCAATTATACCAATCCTAAACAAATACCGTACTCCTTTTGTCTAGACACTTAAGTTCTTACTATAAGAGCTTAAGAAATTAGCACCAATTCCTATTAGAATTTATGGAATACTTTGGTACTCAGAAATTTTTTTCTGAATTTTTCTTAAGAAGGAATTCTCTTCAGTTAGTCAGTTTGTCTTGGTTAATTTTCTTCTTTCTTTTTCACTCCCTCTACTGCTGACCCTGCTTTTAGCAGATTCAGATCATCACTATTTCAATATGGTTTCAGGTGCTGATTGATTAAAATCCATAAGCTAAAAATTATAATCTTGTAACTGCTTATTCTTTTCTGGGATCCCCCATTTCCTTTATTCCTTGGATTAAAGAGGGCCATGACTTGAAGTAGAGAAATAAAGGAGGTTTTTGCCATTGTTCAAGCACAAACAAAGATATCTTAGTAGAGTTCTGGGAACAAAGAAAAAAGGGAGTAATGGATTCAGTGTGGAAAATAAGCAATGAGGTTGGTATGATTTGGTGATTAAATAGGTAGGGGAGCAGGAAAGCATATCTTGGGTTTCTGTCTTGAGTGTTAATAACTGAATAGAACTTTAATGGATGAGCAGACTATGAATGGAGACCTGGTGAGTTTAACATGAGAAATTTTGAATTTTAGGTTCTTGTGAGATAGCTATAAATATATATGCCCAGTTGACTGTGAACTGTACAAGTTGGAAGGTTGGGAAGGAGATCAATGATGAAAGTTCTAGCTTCTTTTTCATGGGATATGTCAGCATTTGGGACATAGTTGAAACTGGGGTTGAGTGACATCTGGTCAAGGAGAACAGTATCTATAGAAACTAGTAGTGGAATAAACCAGCAATGTTTATTATAGAAGAACAGGGGCTCGGGAGCCTTTGGAAAACTGTCAGTGATAACTTCCAAAATCTGAGCATCACTTTCTTTGTGAAGTCTTCCTTGACTGCCTCCCACCTCACTATAAGTGGGTCACTTCCATCTATGTGCCTTCTCTAATAACCCATCTCTAGGATTGCACTTACCTTTCTGCTTATCAGTAGTTCTTAGATAGCTAACTTAGCTATAGACCATGAGTTTGTTCATGTGGGGCCCATGACATATTCATATCAGCATCCCTGACCTAATACAATACCAAGCACATCTATGCTAGTTAGTAAATGACAACTCATTAAATTGTAGTAAATGTAACAGTGATGTAGCAAACTTTTTAAAATGATGATGTTTCATAATTTACTATTATTTTTGATCCTAGAAATCTTGGCTTGATTGTTATGTTAGGTTGTTGTGATTTTTACTACTTTTGTGCCAAGAATCTATTAAATTGGCCTCCCCCCTACCCCCTGCCACATACACACAGGATAACACAAGCTCTTGGTAATATGCTATAAAGAATATTTTTTTTAATCAAAACTGGCAACAATTATAAATTGTATTCTTAGCCTACCTTGATAGATAAAGCTGAGAGCAGTGTGAATAGAAGGTAGATAGGCCATTGTTTTAGATTAAATGTTGTTTAAGGATAATTTTCACTCAAAATATGAATTTAAGAAGAATTCAGTTCTTAGAAGAAAAGTAAAGGTGTATATTTATTCACCTAGGTATACCCATGCACTGTTACTGATTCTGAGACCACATCAAAGGTAGTAGGTGGCTTTTCAATGAGGATAGAAGGCACTGTCAGCTACATTTGAAGTACAGTTCCTTAAGGGCAGAAACTAGGTCTCTGTCTGTGTCTCTGTCTGTGCCCCTAACATTAACATTCTGGCCCAGAGTTGAACACTCAGCATTTAAATGGTCGATAAAATGATTGAGTGAAAAATGGATGAAATGCTCTTGGGGGGAGCAGAGAAGATCTGACTTACACTGGAGGTTGGGTTGGTGAGAGAAAGTTACAGAAAGCTTATTAGAGGATTTAATAATTACATTAAGTCCTAAAGAATGAGCACAGTCAGTAAGGGGAATGGGCGTGAGCAGATGTTTTTGACAGAAGAGCTAGTCTGAAAAAAAAAAAAGCATTAACAGCATGAAGCCATAGTTGCTGGCATGGTTGAGACCAGGGAATCTGAGACAAGGAGGGAGTTAGTAAAATAAATAAATAAATAAATAAAATTTCTAAACTTTATGGATAAAATGATTAGGGTGAGACAGAAGTCAGTTACATGTCAAATTTCCTCATTTGGATGATGAGAGACTTTCATTAGTTGACCTTGAAGGTCTCTTCTATTTAACTTTCTGGTATTACCTTAGAAATGAAAGTAATTAGGTAATCCTTGCATTTTAAACAAGCATGGTTTCAGACCGTACTAATACTTTAGTAACACCTTTACCCTTCTTGTTTAGCTTTACTTATTTATTTGATCTCTCAGATATTTATGCTGTCTGTGCAATAAGCATGAATTATTACCTAATTGTAGTACATTCAACTGCTCTAAGTATAGTTTTAGTTTATTGCAACCAAGCTACATCAGAATCATATATAATTAAGATATTTTTTAGCTTTTCTTTGAAAATTAGAGCTTGTCCAGTGGGCAGAACTGATTTTTAATTTTCAGGAGATCATAAATTGGTAGCACAATTAATGTAGTATTGAATATTGTTAAAGGATGCCACCTACTTTTATTATTTTTTTTTTGTTTAAATTCTAAGGGAATGTTAACAACCTAATTTTTGAAATACAACTTTGCATCATATGTGCTACCTTCAGTACTTTAATTTATATTGCTATATAATTAGAATACAATTAAAGCAGAGATTTCTAAGGAACAGGTAAGTATATTGTCAAATATATCTGTTTAATGGTTTAGAAAAGTTCATAGTACACATACAATTAAGGAAGAAATTTAAGTTCACTTACTTCCTCATTTTCTGCTCTTAAAAATTTGTTTTAATGAATAGGTCCCCAAGCTGAGAGATCTTATTACATATTGTGTATATGCCTATGAAAGAAATGGGCTTAGGAACTTGATAGGGATTGTCCCTTTATGAAACTTTTGCCTTTCTTGTTGCCTATATAATGACAATGATACTAAAGGTCCACAAAAATAAATTTTAAAAAAATTTAATAACAATTACTTTTTAAAAATATAAAGTGCAGTTGAACTTTTGTAAATATAGCTGCTTTTTAAAACAAGATGCACAGCATTTTTATCACTCAAGAAATTTCCTTTAGGGAGCTCTGTGGTGGCCTAGTGGTTAAGTCTCAGCTCTATCACTTCAGTGTCCTGAAGTAGATTGATCTCTGGCCTGGGAGCTGACCCACATGACACAGCAGACTCTCCTGTCTCTGGCTATTCCCTTCAGCAGTGTATTTCAGTAAATCTGCCTGTTCTGCTCCACACTGTCTCTGGTGAATTCTCTCACCCCTACACCTCTGGCCTATATACTCCAGCACTTACACATAAAACTAAAGTAAATGAAATAATTAAAAACAAAAAGAAATTTCCTTTCTGCCCCCTTTTCTCCAGTTGCCTTTTCATGCTAGTTTCTGACTTTCATCACTGTTGATTAGTATTGACTATTTTTGGAATTTGTATAATACAACATGCATATTATGTCTACCTTCTTTTACATATTAAAAAAATTACTTTGAATAACAAGGCACTTTGTTATTAAAAGCACTTTGAGATTCAAGCACATCATTTCATCAAAAGTGAAAAATAGTAAAACATTCATTCAGGGCCCTCCCTGGTGGCGCAGCAGGTTAAAGCACAGCACTAAGAAATTTAAGCCACTTCCGCATGAGTTCTATTCCCGCCTGCCCCGGAGGAGATCCACATGGCGTGGCAGACCTTTCCTGACCTGCTCGCTGCTCCCCTCAGCAGTGTACTTTGTCAATCTGCCTGTTCTGCTCCCCACTCTGTCTCTGGTGAATCCTCTCACCCTCCGCATCTTTGGCCTGTACCCCAGTTCTATATGAATAAATAAATTTTTAAAAACAAACAAAAAAACATTCATTCATATCTATGAAAAAATCAGACATAATAAATAAAAGTTATTCCTTTAAAATTTGTGAAGAGCTTATGGCCAAATGATATTGATCAATCCGTCTGTCCCTCTGAACATCTATCTATCTCTATCTAAAAACTGATACAAACTAGCTTACACATTAAAGGTAGTGATAGAAATCATCAACATATGTTAGAATCTTAGTGTCCCAACAGTCTTCAAACTTCACATTTAATAGAGATAACTAGCACTTACCCCCAATATGGTGCATGATCAGATGATAGAATTGGGTACTGTGGATGACAGACTTTTCCTAGTGTTATACACCAGAGGGATATAGGGCAGATGGAGAGAGGAGACTTTAACCAAACTCTAATGAAACCCTGACCCCCAAATGAATTTAGGTAATTCCATGAAGGCAAGAATGTTGCTAAAAATGGAGCAGATTTTGGAGGTCATCTCAAACTTGGTGAGCAGCAGTTAAGCATGTGACTTCTGGTCTTATGGAATGCTACTGATTTGTTTTGGGAAAGTGATAAAAGAGATTCAGTTATGATTTCAGCCTTTTTGGAATGATGCCATCCCTAGAATTCTCCATATACCCCAGCATGATTGGACCTCAAAATCAATAAGTGTTTAATTACATGAACATTTATTGCATTTGTGCCTATTGTGGGAAAGTATTTAGACTTCAGATATCTTTTTCCCCTTTGGTATTAGGTTGAATTTATTTAAAGCTAAATTGCAAGTCTTATTCTGAGCATATATAATAGGTTGTGCCTTTAAAAAAATATATATATATGCATACAGAACTGGGGTACAGGCCAGAGGTGCAGGGTCTGTGAGAGGAGTCACCAGAGACAGTGTGGGGAGCAGAACAGGCAGATCGATGCTGTACACTGCTGAGGAGAGCAGTGGGCGGGTCAGGAGAGGTCTGCTGCGCCATGTGGGTCACCTCCAGGGCAGGGATCGAACTCAGGCTAAAGCGGCTTTAAGCTTCTTAGGGCTGTGTTTTAACCCACTGCTCCACCAGGGAGGGCCCAGGTTGTGCTTTTTAATTTGGAATTGGCATTCATTACTCAAAGATATTCAAATGAAAGAAAAAATTATGTATTTTATATTTTCTTATTACTTCTAGCTTGGGGATCTGAGTTGTAACTTAAAAAAATTTTTCCATATGATTTTTATTTTTTTTAAAAAGATTTATTTATTTATGCATACAGAAATGGGGTACAGGCTAGAGGTGCAGGGGCAGTGAAAAGATTCACCAGAGACAGAGTGGGGAGCAGAATCGGCAGACTGACAAAATGCACTGCTGACGGGAGCAGTGGGTGAGACAGGAGAGGTCTGTTGTGCCATGTGGGTCACCTCTCTGGTGGGGGATTCAACTGGTCTTGAAGTGGCTGCAGCTAACATCACACTGCAGAGCTTTAACCTGTTGCACCACTTACCAAGGCCCTAACTTTTAGCTTTTTCAAGTCATAAAACTCTGAGACTCTGACCCTATGAAAAGCTCTAGTCCCTATGAAAAATACACAGACACATGCTGGCCAAATTTGTGTGCATTTTCAGATGATTCTTGGGCCACAGATTAAGAAGATGTTTGGCAAATTACTATTTAAGATTTTTTCCCCTTTCTTTTCAGTATCTTCTCATTTATAACTATCATGACCACTTTATATACCTGAAGAAAATGCTCTTACATTGAGTATATAGAGATTAGCTTTGAACAAATTCAGTGTAAATACTGTACTTTTCTCTGCAGTGGCCAGGCTGTTGAGCCTGCAGTGTTGAGGTTGCCACTCTCTTTGTCTCCCTGTGATCCAGATGCTTCTGAGTTGCATTGTCCTGGTGGATAATGTGATTTGGGTATTTCTAGATGCTGGGAGAATGCTAACAGGGAGAGACTGGGAGTGCTCTGGGCTCAGCAGATAATTCTGTATAAGTAGGACATTTTTATTCTCAGAAGTGAAAAATGTTGGCAAACAGCATTTGGTGAGATCATGGCACAAGGTGGTGCTGAATTTTAGCCACTTTTCAGGGAAGGCAGAGAGGAAATAAAAGCTTTTCAGTGTTTTACATAGGTTGGGTAGAAATTGTATAGTTGTTGCCTAATAGGAAGTTACAGGAAGTTAATCCTTCTTATTGATGATCGTCACATCAGTGGCATGTTTCTAGAGCTTTCCTTGGGTCCTCATGCAGGTGCGTGATCTGTACAGGAGACTGCTAGTCCCTAGTCCCTAGGTTGTGCCAAACCAGAGTGAAAAAATGTTTGTGCAAATGAAGTACTTCTGAGCTTAGAGCATCTCTGACTCACATAATCATAACAGGACAAGATGTTTGAGCTAATAGTCAATTGGAGCAAACAACTGATCTTATCTGTTTATATATTATCCACTCACTTCCAGTAAGCAGAAAGTAAAGCTTCAAGAAAAGTTAGCTGAAATCATGAGTGCAAAATAGTAGCATATTTCAGTAGGGGGATTAGAAATTTAAAAGCCAAACAAATGCTGCTCTCTTCTACAAACATTCACCAATAATCTTTAAAGCCAGATTACTGCCCTAGACCAGGGGTGTCCCTTACCTCTTCTGCTTTGATTCTGTAGTTTGTCAATTGGTTTAGAATATGCGAAGTCCAAAGGATCCTTAGGAAACATCCAAACCTATTTTTTTTCAGTGAGGAAACTAAGACGTTAAGTGCATAAAATTTTCTTTTCTGTTTTCTTTTTTATGGAAAGGACTCATCATATCTTCTCATATTGTTGTTTTGTTGTTCCTTTCCCTGTAATGTGTGGCATCGCAACATCAAATTTCTCTATTCAAAGGGCTGTCAAATTAAATGTCATATCCAAATACAGGGTTTTGTGGTGCTGTCCCTTGGAAGAGAAAGCACATTTAGAGTAGTAAGATTGTCCTGTCCTTTGAAAAGGAGTACTTTAGTGCTGGGAGACATTATTTTACACTGACACGTTATTCTCAAATAGTAGCTAAAGTATAGGTAGCATCAAGAATATATCCTCAGTGTGCACTTAAAAGTTCAGAGAGGACCTCAGGCGGAAAAAATGGTCTCTTCAAAATGTCATTTAAAAATAGTACATTTCCCACCAGATATATTTACATATAATTGATGTAGAGCATTGTGTAAGTGTAAGGTGTAGAACGTAATAGCTTGACTTATGATTACCTTAGTATGTTCAGTCACCATCCATCATCACACAGAGATATGATAAAAAGGCCATTTTTTTCCCCCAAATGTAATTTCTGATCATCTTTAGCTTAGTTTTCATTTCTGGGTTTCTGCCTTGTGTTCTGGAATTTTCATTTAGAAAAAGCAACTTCAGTTCACCACGTTCTTGAGACTCTCCTGCCCTCACTCATCTCTGGGTCTGCATGATTAATAGTTGTAGCATTTATTGAGAACTTCCTATAAAATAAGAATGGGTCCTAATATTTATATGCATTAAAACCCAAGGGTTTCACTCACGAAAGCTAGATACCATTTTGCATTTAATTTTATAGGCTTTACAGACTCAGAGAAAGGAACTTGCCCAAATGAAGTAGACCATCTTCACTGTAAAAACTGTCAACTTTGTTTTTAAACCATGGTAGGATATTCAGAATACAAAAGAGCCTCAGTTAACTCCCGCACACACTACCCTTTTTTATACATCTTGTTTCCCTTGCCCGAAGTCTTCCCTTTGCCCCAGTCTTCATATGGTTAAATCCTACTGTCCTTAGGGATTGGTTCACAGGTTACATTGTTTAGACAGCCTGAACTTTCTTTTCTTCCATTCTGGCTCCAGTTTATCTCCTTTGCTCTCAATGAATCCTGGACCTAGTTTAATTTTCCTAGTGACAGTCGTGATATCACTTCCCTGTATCTGCTCCCACACTGAACCTCCACACTACCTAAAAGCTACAGCCATGTTTTATCATAATGAATCTCAGTATTTAGCAACTTACCTTATAAGTGTTTATGGAAAGGATGGCTGGGGGCAATATTAAGACTTTCCCCCCCCAAAAAACTGGGAAGCAAAATAATTGACTATGTAGTTAAATTTTATTATAGAAGCCAGTTCCTTACATTAAGAAGTAGAAAATGATATACTGAGGAGATACAGGGAAATGCTAATCAGGGTCAGGTTCTTCATGCTAACTTGCTCATATTTTCACTTTACTAGCTTTTATCTCTTGTGAAGGGGAAAAAAAAATTCCCTGGTTGATGAAAAAGAAAGGAAATGCTTTTGTTTTTAAACTGTGTAAAACTAGTTTCCGTGACCTCATAGTAAGGCAATGATTATATGTCTCCTGTTAAGACACAGCATCTAATTTAGGGCTCAGTAACTTGGGATGATTCAGTGGATATCAAAGAATGTAATTTTAAAGACTGTGGAGTCATGGCCATGAAGATTTTACATAGAAATTGAGTTTATTTAGGCTGGAGAATAGGAAGGCAAAAGGAGCTTTGTGAGCTGATTCAACAAGAAGAAATACTGTTCAACTGGTGGCCCACACACGCTCTGCTGGGGTATCTGGAGTGTAGCTGGTTCTCCAGTGGCATTGCCAGACCTGGTAAGTGCACAGGTCCTACAAAACACTATAACACCTTGTCTTTGTAATTGTATAAATCGTAGCATTTGCTGTTTAATTTTCCCTTCTGTTTTTAGTGTGACTTTCTGTCTGTGAAATTCTCTAGGGTTATGAAGTTAATTGGTAATTGTAAAAACAAGAAGCCAATTTTTCTCTTGTAAGAAACAGCATACTTTCTTCCATTTCGAAGACATGCGTACAAGATTAAAATTCCAGGCATCTGGGAACTCTGACTTCATAATATTGTTTAATTAGAAAAGAAAGAGAACAAGATTTGTAGAACACACCAATTTGATTATATTTTAACTATTAAACTTTCAGTGTGGTCATTCTTTATTATATGCTTTTAATTGACATTAAATTACATTAAGAATTTAATATTAGGTCCCTCTACAAGTTGGCCAGTGCCTATTTACCTTTAGTAAGCTAGTAAGATTTCTACTCGGTCATGCTTTTTGTTAATCCTCATTACTACTCTTGGAAGAAAAACATGAGTAGGACCACATGGAGTTATTTCTTTGCTTAAGTTCAAAAACCACAGTTTCTGGAATGGTTTCAAGTGAATATCAGCTTTATTTTAAATTATTGGGTACTCAGACCCAAATTCAAACAATGAATTTCCTGTCTGTTCTGACCTGTCCTGATTGCATCATTGGTATCACAAGTTGATAAAAGATTAAGGCTTGCAACTTAAAATATGAACTTTCTCTTAATGCTCTCTTTCTAACATGGTCTTTCACCACCTTTTCTGTCTACATCCGAGACCATTTGTGTCATTATTTAACATAGACCTCATGCAATATAACAAGAGTTTCAGGATTAGATCAACTAGTTGCTAAATCTACTTCAGCCATTCCACAAAGACGAGTACCCAAACAGAAAGACCTGCTGTGAAATGGACTCGGAAAACTTCTTTTCAGGTATTAGGTTAGTTGTTAACCTGGAATTGCCATGTGAAGACACAACAGGCCTTGCTTTCTCTCAGCTCAAGAGCATAGACTGGTAACAATGAGGTCACTTGTTCCTCTCAACACTTCTTTATCTAGTCACAGTTCAGGAATGCACAGGTTAGGTTGCTCAGAAATGTAGTTATATCTTCACACCATGTTCTGTTTTCGTTTTATCTTTTCTTTTTCTATGCTGTATGCTGTTCTCTTTGACTTACTGACTGATGAGTGTTTTGGTTTTTTTTTTCCTGTTAATCCTATGAAAGCTACACATTGGAGTGAGGTAAAAATAGACCGTTAAGCTTTTCCTAATCAGTCGATACTTGTGTATCTTACAAAAATGCCAGTTAACTGTTTCTTAAGTCTGGGCTATCATTTAGAAAGGGACAAAGGAATAAGGAAATTATAATAACTAGATGCCCTATTTAAGATGGTCCTAAGAGGGATTATTTTATGTTATTTTGTTAACTTGACCAAGTCCTATTGTTTTAATACCCTTGTTAATATTTTGACAGTGTAGTATTTCTTCCCTCAGGTGTATTCTCCCACCACCAAAACACCCATACTCTTCTATCATAGTCTACTGTGCTCTGTCCACCCGTGCCCTACTGCTTCCTCTCCTCCCTACCCCTCCCGATGCCTTGCATTTATGGTCAATTTCAGGGGCTGGTTTTAATGTTTGTCTTTTACCTTTGTTTGGTTTCTCTATATTCTATATAAAAATGACACTGTCCACCATTTATCTTTCTCCTTCTGACTAATTTTGCTTAGCATTATCCCTTCTGTTTCTCTTCATGCTGTGACAAATGGTAAGATGTGATCTTTGCTGATCACTGTGTAGAATTCCATTGTGTATATCTTGATCCACTCATCTATCTATGGCCAATTAGGTTCTTTCTATATATTGGCTATTATAAAAATAGCATTGCACTGAACATAGTGGTACAGGTTTCCTTTCAAATTAGTGTTTTTGTGTTCTTTGGATAGATACCTAGAAAAGGAACTTCCAAGTCATATGACAGACCCAAATTTAACTTTTGAGGAACCTCTATGCTTCTTTCTATTGGGCCCAGGGCCAGTTTCTATTAATAGTATAAGAGGTTTCATTTTCTCCACACATTCACCAACACTTGTTGTTTCTGGTCTTTTTTAAATATAGGCTATTCCCACTGGTGTAAGGTAATATCTCATTGTGGTTTCTCTGATGATAAATGATGATGATGGACATCTTTTCATGTTCCTGTTGGCCTTCTGCGTGTTTTCTTTGGAGAAGCGCCTGTTTAGCTCATCTGCCTATTTTTTAATTGGGTTATTTGTTTTCTTTTTGTTGAGTTACATGAGGGCTTTGTAGATCTTGGATATCATTTTCTTGTGAGATGTGTGGTGTGCAGATATTTTCGCCCATTCATTAGGGTGTCTCTTTGTTTTGGTTACTGTCTCTTTCACTGTGGTGTAGGAGACTTTTAATTTGATGTGGCTCCAACAGTTTATATTTTCATTTTATTTATATTTTCTTCTATTTTCCTTGATAGTTTAAGATAAAAAATATATTTATGCATACAAGAACTGGGGTACAGGCCAGAGGTGCAGGAGCCATGACCAGACTCACCAGAGACAGAGAGGGGAACAGAGTAGGCAGATTGAAGGGAAAAAAACCTTTGAAAGAAACAGTTAGATATTTTCTGTGTAATACTGCAATTGCAAAACTTGATATGAGCCACTGCTCATGTTTAATTAAAAATAAATTCCTTCTTTTCTATTAAAGGTGATTTTGAGACCTGATAGCACTTTCTCCCAAGAAGGTACCACATTCCCAGGCAACTTTTACAGTGACCCTTTAATAGTATGTCATTATAGTGAAGTTATACCTATCTCTGTATAACTGAGAAAATTTACATTTGCTAAACCATGGTTTGAGAAAGCACTTTCTAGGAACATTAAAGATGAATGTAATTCTGCATAAGGTATCATAATCAAGATATTTAAATACTGAGATCTAAAGAACCCATGCTGGCTAAGAGAGAGTGAATACTAACAGAACTTTGAAATGATAAGCAAGATAGGGTAGATGCCCCAGCAATTGGCAGCTGTTTCCTTTATACCAGCTCACCACCAGAATGACTGCTTTGGTACCAGTGACAGACTGTACCTCTCAATATCTATAAACAAGCAGACTGAGATAAAAGTGAAGCAATAAATTCCAGTGCTTTAGAGTCTATGTAAATTCATTTTCTATGGAGGAAGAACAGGAATTTCCTCTTTTCCTTCTGAAGGTCAGTTTGTCAAGGGTCTTTATAAGCAGTTTGGTGAAGTAATAGGGTGGAAACCCAAGAAATGAGAAGCTTAATTCTATGTGACTTTTCTAAGTAGACTATACATCTGAGCTGAGGGATGGATGAATTAGATCCCAAGGCTAAGGAGGTCAGGGATTTGTGTAAGGGGACCAGAAGAAAGGAATTTTTCAGAAGAATTATAAAATGACATGGAGTAAAGACAAGGGCAAGGATAATAAGGGAGAATGAAATTGAATAGTTTCTTGTTTCTGAAAATCCTTAGGACTATAAATGGATATAGGGTGGTTAATTATAGACTGAAAAATAGTGAAGGAGGAGAAAGGCAGTGATTTGACCAGAAGTGAGATGAAAATGAAATGTTTGAAGGTAGGAAGAGAAATGGGGAAAAGTACACTAAGCTCACAGTGGCAAAAAAACAACTGATCTTAGGGTGAGATGAAAGAATTAGAATTCTTAAAGCCAAATGCAGTCTTGTCAGCTTTTATGCAGCTATTGATCCTACAATGATGAATAAACCATTTTAAATTAACCTAATCATGTATTAATTCCTGCGAAACATTTGAGGAAAAAAGTCAATAGCATGCTCCCTTTTATGAACATATATGAGAAATTTTTGAAAGTGAAAGAGGTGCTATTAATAATCATGCCTGGATATCAGGTATAAATTGGGATTTATCTGAGGAAACCAGGACGTATAGTCACCCCATCTGAGTCCAAATACCATAAAATATTGTCCATTCTTTCTAAAATAAATGTCATTCTTGGACAATAGTTGAGCAATTTCTTTGTATTATCAATTAACTTCCTCCCTCTACCTCCAAATCAGTTAATATATGTTGCAGCAATTACAGTTCATATATTGTTCATAAAATAATTAGGTCATTTTAATTGTAAGGCACTGCTAGTTTTAACTCCCAACTTGGCCAGTATTGAAAAAAATCAACTTGCTTAGCTTTAAAAGAAGTAAATCAGTGGTGAAATGCAAGATTTCTGGAGCCAGACTGACTGGGTTGGAATCTTGGCTCTTCTATTGACTGTGGGATTTGGCCAGGTTAGCTAGCCCCTGGAGTATCCTTTTTCTCACTGGGAATAATAGATTTATTTGAGGGTCAAAAACTGCAAAACAAGGAAAGATCTTTGGATAATCTTAGAATAATGACTGCAACATAGAAAAGTCTATGTAAAAATGAACTGTGCTTATTTGCATATCCTCATGAACTCATGGAGCATGCTCTTATGCTCTTGTTTTGTTCAGCCCCTTGCATCCTCATTTCCTGCTCTCCTGTGCTTTACTTTCCCTGCTAGATCTCCACAACTTGAAACTGTTGAAAACCGAAGATGAACGATGAAAATAACTTTCACAAAAATGCCTAGCATAAACAGGCTATTTGATAGTTATTACCGTTGTGAAATAGTATTTTTTTCAAAGCATAGAAAGTGACTAACAATACTGTGGATTTGATTCTACAACATTGCCAAAAAAGCAAGTATCACAATAAGTAACATGAATTTTATGTCTTTACCATAAGAAACTGAAATTTATGTTAAAAGCTATTTAAAGCTTATAAGTTATATTTACACTATAGTATGGTCTAGGTGCAATCATATTATGTCAACAAATAAGTATTGTAATTAAATGTGACATAGGACACGTTTTGCACAGTGCAGGGTTTACAAACCTTCAGTTTGTAAATAAACAGAAAATAAAGGATAGTATCTGTGAAGCACAATAAATTAGGTATATCTCTAGTGGAATAAGCCTTTTTTTTTTTTTTTTAAGCATCAGAAACTGAGAAATAGGAGAAAGCCCTATTACAAATTTTGTGGAGCTACATAGGGGAGGAGAGAGGGCAGAGCAGTATTGAAAGACAGGAAGGAAAACAAATGAAGTCAAATCTAAAGAAGTAAATATTTCTAGAGAGATAGTTCAGAGGAGGAGATTAGGAGAACAGGAAGTTGGCCAGCATTACATGTTAGGAGTATTTAAATTAGGAATTATAGGGATGATGGTACAGTGTTTTGATTATATAAAATTTTTATATAAAATTTAGACTTACAACTATCTTAATGTTACTACCTGGGAGAACTAAAATGCATACAGATTTGGTAAAGGAATATTTAAGTGTTAGTGCATGTTCTACCTACTTCTTCTAATTAATTAAGAATTAAGCAATGACAGGAATACATATGATTTTAAAAGTTTATGGTCTTTATCTTTTTATATCTTTCTCTACATTTCCAAAGGTAACTAGACCTATGAAACAGGAACAGACTGAATCTTCAACCTTTTAGAAATGTCGGTAAATTCTTTTAAAACTGTTGTCAAGGGTATTTCTACAGTTGAATAGAATAAAGCATTGGACACAGTTGTTCGCCCCATGCAAGCAGGACTAGGTATCACGCTGTCACACTGCGTTGCCTCAGAAGAAAATTAATGAATTCTGCCCCTTGGATTACCTGTCAAGTCAAAAGGCTTTGAGCCTGGTGTCCCTGAGACTAGACCCAACAGTTGAGCTAGACATTTTTTTTTTTTTTTTTTTTTGCTTTGAGGATCATTTTCCAAGTGCCATGACTCCTTTCCTTCTACTTTGTTTGAGTATCTGTTTCCCAAGTTTATTGGGCATGGGGTGGAGGGAAAACTTGACACTTGTCAACTCTTCTTATGTACGTCAACACATGAAATTGTAGGTTTGCTAGAATATTTAGAAGATTTAAAGTAAGAAATTCCTGTGGCAAACATTCTATAATTATATCAACTAAGAAATGTGGGGGAGGGTTGTTGAAACTCCATAAAACATAAATATGGTTGTTCTTTTCTTTTTTGGTCACGGAAATAGTGTTTGCTCTGGAGCCAGTTTGCCTGTCTGTTCACATTGCACCAGAAATCAGGAAAGGAAATTTTCTTCCTGGTTTTTGCCTTGGTAAAAATGAAGCTTGAAAATGAGATTTTTATGGTATTTGTGGCTTTTTCCACTTCATATCTATCCACTTATTGTCTTAGAGATATGGGAGCTCTGGTCTTTAATTTAATAAGATCAAAGACAAAATAGGATACCATAATTTATTTATTGTAGGAACCAGGTAGGACTGATTTTGTGCTAAAATATCATTGAGCTTGTTTTATTAAATAAGGTTTCACTGATGTGATTAAAAATCATATTCATTTTACATATGATGTTGTATAACATGAGTTTGACTATAATGATGTCTGAAGTCAATTAAAATTTAATACTTAGTATGTATGCATCAAGGGCTTTTCCTTTCAAATGCTTGCTTTGTTCCTTGTAATCTTTATTTCACCACTGATGCCTTATATATATCTTAAAGAAGGAAAAAAAAAAAAAGAGCCCTGCCTGATAGGAGTTTGATTCTTATTCTAATCCTTTTAAATGAAATTGCTCAAGTTTCAGAGTGTTTTATTGAAGAGTTGGTAGGCAAATTAGAAACAGATTTTCTTTTTAAATCAAGCATTCAGAAATAAGTTCTCAAACAACATTCTATTAGTGTTAATGAAAACCTCAGTTTGCATATAGTCATTATTATTTTTTTTTAAAGATTTATTTATTTGTACATACAGAACCGGGGTGCAGGCTAGAGGCTCAGGGGCGGTGAGAGGCTTCACCAGAGACAGAGTGGGGAGCAGAACAGGCAGATCAACGAAGCACACTGCTGAGGGGAGCAGCGGGTGGGTCAGGAGAGGTCTGCCACACCATGTGGTCACCTCCGGGGCAGGCGGGAATCGAACTCATGCGGAAGTGGCTTTAGCTTCTCAGTGTAGTGCTTTAACCCGCTGCGCCACCAGGGAGGGCCGTCATTATTATTTTAAAACATTTTCTGAACTATATATAAGGTTGCAAAGATTACCTTAATTTCTATGATTCTCTAAATTATTATTAAAATGGCACTAATTTTTACTTTGTATTAAACATGGTTGTTTAGTTCAAAAGAATATATATATATTTAGTGTGTGAGCTCTCTACCTAAACAAGTTTAAGAATTTTAAATAAGCCAGAGATGTTCATGGAACAAATCTTATATTAGTGAAGAAACTGAATCTGCAACTCTATCTGTGACAGAAAATAATGGAAATTACAGGATTTAAAAAAGAAAAGTAAAATATAGCTAAAATTTAGTACTTTCACAGATTTCTGTCTTACCTTGACAAAAAAATTAAAGCTATCACAGAAAAACTAAGCTCTCAGACCCAGCTGCAGAGCTCCTCTGCTAAAAAATAACTTGATTTAAATCTTATCCAGAAGTTACCACTTCTCATCTAGTTGTAAAGACAGTGTACTACAGTCAAAATTTTGGTCACAGGTGGTTGATTCTTTTCTCAAAAGCAATTCATTAAGATTGTGCTCAGAACCAAGAAGGCTATGCAGGCTGTTCGCTGTTTTCTAAGAGAGGGGCTTCAAAATAAATCAGGAATGTGAGGGGCTTAAGAGGAACTTATGCTTAGAAGACTTGCAGTTGGTGTTCACACAAAGAATTCAGTATGCTTAAAAACTAAGTGAGTCTTCTCCGAAATGGAATTATATCCTAATTACATACACCTACGTAAGCTCAAGCAAACAAAACTGCTGTTTTGGAGAACTGCAGTGAATAGATGACTTTTAAAAAACCTTTAAGTAATTCAGTAACTTTAAAGTTTGATAGCACCGTAAATTTGTAAATATTATTTATACCTTTTAAGTAAATTCTTCTTTGTAGGTATTTTTTTTCTTTAATTCTGTGGTTAAAAGCTAAAAAGGGGGCCCTACCTGGTGGCACAACAGGTTAAAGCACAGCACTAAAGCTAAAGCCGCTTCGGTGGAGTTCAATCCCTTCCCCGGAGGTGACCACATGGCGCGGCAGACCTCTGCTGACCCTCCTGCTGCTTCCCTTAGCAGTGTACTTCATTGATCTGCCTGTTCTGTTTTCTGCTCTATTTGGTGAATGCTCTCACTGCACCTGCGCCTCTGGTCTTTACCCTAGTTTTGTATGCATAAATAAATAAATCTTTAAAAAAAATAAAAAGCAAAAAGGTATAGTGTATAGGAGAACTGTCAGAGCCAAGACCCTCTTATCCTAAAAAAAAAAAAAAAAAAAAAAACTAATCTGGACCTTGCCAAGAAATTCTTAGATACAAGTAAGAAACAAATTCAGAATTTAAGTCAATATAAATGATATAGTACAGTGAAGACATAATAAAATCTTGACAGTTAAATGAAAAATACAGTTGCTTTTCATAGAAAAGAATTTTTAAAAGTAGTAATACAATTTATTTCATTTATATTTCTGTTTTTTAAAAACACACTCAAAGCATTTTCTGTAGTCCCTTTCAGTTCTTTAGCAGTGTGAAAGAGTCCAAACTAGATAAAAAGGTTATTATGATAAAGCAATGATTAGTATTGACGTGTAATTTATTATTATCCAAAGCTTATCTCTATTCATTGTAAGCTACTACAGAAGGATTTTTCCTTAAAACTTCTCTCACCATTACTTTTACTTTACCTTTTAATCTTTGATTCATATGAAATACTTTGTTACTGGATCAGCAAGTCATACTCTTCAAAAGATTGCAGCACTGATTTATTTCACATTACTGATTTTACCCAAGTGTAATCCAAGTGTATATAGATCCTATGAAGATATAACAGTGGTTCTTAGAATACAGGAAAATGACTTATAAGATTTTACTCATGTCTCTATAAACCCTCCCCCTACCGCAAGTTAAATTGTTTAGGGGACTTCATGTAGGCATACACTATATGACTTCATTCATGTTTGCATCAAGATGAGCTGCCCAAACAATTATGTCATATCAGGAGGTCAGGAATCTAGGAGAATCTAGGCATGGTGGTGTGGGAGGCCATGGGGATATGGCCAGGTTATATCACCTTATTAAGTCTCAGCTTCCTTCTCTGTTTATTGCTATATGCTAATATGTGTAGCATACACCATTCTGTGATGTATGGTGTAGATACTGCTGATAAAAGGTAGTTGTACTGGCAGCCCAAAGATCCCTCAAAATCAAGAGGTTCATTTTGACTTTGTCATTTTACCTCATCATCTTCCTTACCCATTTAATGGTAACATGAAAATTATTCTTCCTCCCCCGCCTCCTCTTTATCAGTCATCAAGTCCAGTGATTAGTATTCCTGAGCATATGAGGTCCTATAATCCTTTGGTTTGCCTCAAGACTTCAGTAGCTCTTACTTATGTCAGATACCTCCTAGGTGCTCACCCTTCTTCCAAATATCTCCTTATAGTGCAGACTTCATTTTCTAAAATGGAGTTCAGTCATGCCACACACCCTATTTTTTTTTTTTTTAAGATTTACTTATTTGTACAAACAGATCTGGGGTACAGGCCAGAGGTGCAGAGGTGGTGAGAGATTCACCAGAGACAGAGTGGGGAGCAGAACAGGCAGATCGATGAAGTACACTGCTGAGAGGAGCAGTGGGTGGGTCTAGAGTGGTCTGCCACACCATGTGGTCACCTCCGGGGTGGGAAGGGTTCAAAATCATGCTCAAGTGGCTTTAGCTTCTTAGTGCTGTGCTTTACTGGCTGCACCACCAGGGAGGGCCCACACACACATTGTTTTAAATTCTACAGTGATTTCCATTTCTTTTAGAATAAACTCCATATGCTTAATACTTAAACTATCTTAAAAGGTCTTACCTGCTTGATTTGTCTCTACTTCTTTCTGTGGTTCCAGGCTAGGTTCCCTCCTATAATTTTTTATGGCAAAAGGGTTTGTTTTCTTCCATTTCTTTTCAACTTGCTATATTAGCTTCTTGTTCATCCATGTTATTCATTCTGTGGAAAAAGTCCCCTGTACCTCTCCCTGCCTCCAATATAGTTGTGGACTGTGTTTCCACCAAAATTAGATGTTGAATTCTTAACTCTTAGTATCTCAGAACTTATCTGTTTTTGGAGAGAAATTCTTTTAAGAGATGACTCGTTAAAATGGGGCCCTTAGTGTTCACTTTACTCCAATTTGTTTGATCTTATAAGACCAGAATATTTAGAGTACCTACTGGCATAGAGGAAAGATTATGTGAAGACAGTGTGAGAAGGTGAACATCTTCAAGCCGAGAAGGAAACCACAGGATGAAATCAAATCTGCTCTCGCCTGTGAGAAAATAAATTTCTGTGTTTATGTGCCCCAGGCTGTGTTACATTTATGGCAAAGCTAGCACATTAATGTGTTCACAGTGAATCCACTCCCATTCCTCACTTCATCCAGGACACTGGCTGGGCTGGGCCAGGTGCTCTTCCATATGATATAATCACACCAAAGATGCATTGATCATTCAGTGTGGGCCAACCTGTGTTCACAAAGTATTGTGTCATGTTATCCACTTAATTCTCATAGTCACTGTGGGGGAGATAGTTTTAAATCCTAAATTTACTGATCAGGAAACCGAGGTGAAGAGGACTTGCTAAGCAATGCAATCCCGATCTCTTTTCCTTAGTTCTTATTTGCCGAGGTGGAATTTTCTTGCACAAGTATTAAGAATTTGTCTCCATAGAAGCCTTATTTACCTTATACCATTCATCCAACACTATTTCAAATATTTTTTAAAAAGATTTATTTACTTATGCATACAGAACTGGGGTACAGACCAGAGGTGCAGGGGTGGTGAGAGGATTCACCAGAGACAGAGTGGGGAGCAGGACAGGCAAATCTATGAAGTACACTGCTGGAGCAGCCGGTCAGTCAGGAGAGGTCTGCTGCACCATGTGGATCACCTCCAGGGTGCTATCAAACTCATGCTGAAATGGCTTTAGTTTCTTAGTGCTGTGCTTTAACCTGCTGCACCACCAGGGAGGGCCCTGTCATTTTGTCTTAATAAAGATATTTATTTTGAATCAACATTCAGTTAAACATTTATTGAAGTTACTTTGTGCCAGATGCTGTATTAGTCCCCGGTATACAGAGAAAATTTTGTCCTCCAGTTCACAAGCTAATAAGAAATCAGTATAAGTAAGTCATTTAAATTACAGGCATTAACTGCACCTGAGAATGAATGGTTAGTTCTGAGTAGTGAGTGATACTTGTAAGATATTTTGGAGGTGGTAACTTCTGACATCTGAGTAGCTTTTCTTTAAGATTTATTTATTTATGTATACAGAACTTGAGTACAGGTAAGGTGAGACTATTCACCAGAGACAGAGTGGGGAGCAGAACAGGCAGATCGAGGAAGTACACTGCTGAGGGGAGCAGCGGGTGCATCAGGAGAGGTCTGCTGCACCGTGTGGGTCATCTCTTGGGCCGGGGATTGAACTTGCACTGAAGCAGCTGCTGCTGGCTTGCAGTGCTGTGCTATAATCCGTCGCAGCACCAGGGAGGGCTCACATCTTGAGTAGGTTTGTAAAGTTAAATAGGTTTTCGAATTTTAAAAAGAAACTTAAAAACTGAGCATTATCTTTTAAATGCCATGTTTTGAGAAGCTTTTTTTTTTTTAAATATTTTGTCAAATGCATTTAATAATCAGCACAGAAAGACTTACTGTGCCATATGTATGCTGTGACATTTGTGACAAGTACTAGCAGGTCAGATAAGAGAACCTAATTAACTATTTTAGGGATCTGTATTTACAGTCCTTTAGACATTCATCCATTTACCAAACTGTGTTGAGCATCCATTTTGTAGCTAGATTTATATGAGGTACCAGGATGTAATGGACTTGCCTTCAGTTGCAATGTTTGCTTTCCAGCAGTTTATGTTTAATAGCTGCCTTAATACAAATGATATAGTGTATTGTGCATTTATGTACCAGGCATTACCCTTAGAGTATACACATACACACTCCTGTAATATCAATAGTATTATTATAATATAGTTATGATATAGGTACTATTATTATCCCTGACTGGAGAAACTGAGGCACTGTGAAGCCAAATCACTTATTCAAGAGTGTATAAGGTCAGTCAGCCACAGCACTATGCTTCAAACTGGGGAGAGTTACCCCAGAACTCATCCCTTCCACAGTATATTCTAGCCTCTCAAAGGAAGTATACCACCTCTTGCAAAGATGTACCTGTGAGGTGGGAGAGCTCCTGGGCAATGTGAATATGGCCTGAGCTTCAGAGTCTGATAGAGCTGATATAGAATTCAGACATCCTTCTTATTTAGCCAGGTAAATTTACCCCAGTTTTTCTATTACCTTAAAAACGGGGAGAACACTTCCTAGGTATAGTGTTAAAATATAAAACTTGATGAAATGGGGACAACATCTGTTTTTGGCCAAGACTGGATACTCAAGAATTATTTATTTATTTTTTCCTTATCCTTTCCACAAATCATGTAGGCATCACCCAATGATTACATTTTATATTTAAAAAAAAAAAATACTTGAGCAAGTATACTTCTTGTTTAACTGGGCAGGCTTACGTGACAAATTTCTGTAGATAGATGTAGCCTCCCTTTCTCATTGTAAGATACAAGGGTTGTTTTTATAATGGAATTGATTTCCCTTTCCTCTGGATCAATGGAAGCCAGACATTTGGGTCAGCTTACTTTTCAATTTATCACCTTCTCACATGTTACTGTTACTACTGTTACTATGCTGTTGCAAATGTGATTGTAGTCATGGAGTGTGCTACTGTTTTGTTGAACAGAGTTTTCATCTTGGCAATTGACCTGCTGCTGAAAAGCTCACAGATTAATATTTCCTCATATTTTTTTTTTTTTGATTGAGAAAAATAGTGACAAAAGTGTCATTCCCAGAAGTAGGAGACAAGTAAAAATGCAAATTTCTGCAATATGAAGCAGAAGTAGTAACTAGTACACTGCATAATTATTCTTTAGCTTGTATACCATCAAAAGTCTTGCTGTGGAACCCTGAGGAAATTACTTAACCTCTCTGTGCCTTATACAATATGAGAAGCCTGGCTCTGTAATCTTGGGTGAATTACTTAACCTCTCTGTGCCTTGTGAAGTGCCAGAAGTCTCATTGCATAGTATTGGGCAAACTACTTCACTTCTTTGAGCCTCACATATTGTCAGAAACCTAGCTATGCAATCTGATCAAATTATTTTACTTGTGTCTCCATTTCTTCCTCTATAAACTGATGATATAATCTCCTAGGACGATCCTGAAGGTGTGATTATATTAGTATATGTGAAGTATTTACAACACTAATCAACAACTAGTGAATGCACAAAGTTCTTTTCTATTATCTCACTATTTTTACCCTGGCGTGACATCTTGATTGTATTACTTAAGGCAAATAACTTGTGTTACTTATAAATGGAGACTCATGCTTGATTTTGTTATTCTTTCTTGTTGGCTACCTATATGACTAAAGGAAGAAAGATTTAACTCATGAGCTACATCAATTGTTTTCAGTTGGAGAATTACCCAGCACTGTTGTTTATAAGCCAAGTCTGGGAACTGTTGAAAATGGCAATAAAGTTAAGCTTTAGTAGGAGGAAAGCATAGCAGCAGCAGTCACCCTGTGACTTAATGCCCTCACTGTGCAGCTGAGTTAATAATCACTGGCACATAACAGCTCACAGTCAAAGCAGGCTGTTCATAGCTTACTGTAAATAAGAACTATTTGCTATCCTGGTTTCAGAGCACATTTCCTCCTTGACAATCTTTTGCTTCTTTTGTTCCCAGTAATCATCTTGTGAGCTATAGTTTCACTTCCAGACATTTTATTTCAAAGAAAGAGATGGGTTGAGAGCTTCACATGTATTGAAACCTCTTTAAAAATTTGCTTCACACTGTTAAGGATACAGATTGGAATCTTTCACAAGACACAGCACCTCTGCTCATATCACCTCTGCAGCACCATCTGTGTTCTTGCCTTGTTTTGTTTTTTTTTTTAAAGATTTATTTATTTTGGGGTACAGGCCAAAGGTGCAGGGGCGGAGTGGAGAGCAGAACAATCAGATCAATGAAGCACACTGCCAAGTGGAGCAGCAGGTAAGACAGGAGAGGTCTGCTGCACATGTGGGTCACCTCTGGGGCGGGACTCGAACGCTCGCAGAGGCGACTGGCTTCGAGTGCTGTGCTTTAATCTGTTGCACCATCAGAGAGAGCCCCCTTGCCCTGCTTTTTCAAGTTGTTCAATGTTCCACATCTTTTCTTGCCCATTACCCTGCCTATAATATTTTTCTTGCCATCTATGTCCCATCCCTCTGCACTCTAGCTGAATCCTGTTTATCTGTCCACCTTCTGTTACAGCTTTTCCTCAGTGAAGTCTTCACTTATGACACTTATCACCATTTTTTAATTGTAGTTATGTGTTTGTTCTCCCCCTTAGAAGTAATCTTGACAAGGCTAGAGAATGTACCTAGCTTTGTTAACATTCTGTCTCTTTTCTCCAACATCCTCTGGTACTTGGGCTCTCAGAAACCCAGTGGGGACTGTTTCTTATATGTAGTCTAAGCCAGAAGCATGTTGTAGGTTGGCAGAGATTCTACTTGTGCCTCCATACATGTGTCCTCTAGTTCCATTGTCTTTTTTCTTACCCCCTCTCTGTGCACCACTTCATGTAAAACTTACTAAAAAATTGCATTAGTTATCAGTTATGCAGTGCTTCTAACCACTTAATGCAATAGTGAGAACAAGAGAATATACTGGGTTTTCAGTATTCCCAGTAGTTCTGGATTTCTAAAGAAAAGTGCTTTGTTCTCTTTTAAATTTTCTATATATATATTTTTTTTTTACTTTTTTTACATCATTCTTAATTTTGTGCATTGTTTTCATCTCAGTTGTAATCCCATGGAAGAAACTTTATAAATAAAAGATTTGTTTTGTGTTTAACAATATGGATCATTGGCTCATTGAATAAGACAAATACTGACACAGATAAAATCCTCCATGATAGGCAGTTACCTACAAAGAGAAAGTCCATTATTAAACCACTACATTCTGAAATTGGTACCACTGGCAGCAGATTTCTCATTTGCATAAACATCCTGCTGATGTCTTGAAATAGTAGGGATGGAAAGGTGACTGGTTTTACCTTGATGTTCAGTAAGATAAATCACAACCTCTTTCACCACATTGCTATCTGTTAAGAGTTCTATGAAATATGGTGTTTTCACATTTTGCAGGGATGTCTTCATACACGCGGGATGTTGTGTAGTGGAGGAGCGGGAAGTGAGAAGTCAGTTGTTAAAGGTGACATTAATTTTGGCCAGGAACTTAACCTCAGCATGACATTATGTTTGTCTTTGCATTTGAGTATGTGAGCATATACTTTTTTTTTTTTAAGATTTATTTTATTTTATTTATACAGAACTGGGTTACAGGCCAGAAATGCGGAGGGTGAGAGGATTCACCAGGGACAGAGTGAGGAGCAGAACAGGCAGATCGATGAAGTACACTTTTGAGGGGAGCAACGGACGGGTCAGGAGAGGTCTGCCACACCATGTGGTCACCTCCGGGGCAGGCGGGGATCGAACTCATGCGGAAGTGGCTTAAGCATCTTAGTGCAGTGCTTTAACCCGCTGTGCCACCAGGGAGGGACGAGCATATACTTTTAATGAGCATAAAAGTATAGTCTCAAGTCAGAGAAAATGAACGATATTTAAAGAAACAGATCCAAATTTACATATGTATGATGAGAACAAGCCCGTTGCAATTTTTTCTTAAATAAACAAAATGATAATCATTTCAGTGACTTTATTTTTTTTAAGTGAAACTGAAAAATTGAGTGAAACTTGGAAGTCAGTTTATTTGTTATTTGAGCATAAGAAAGAGATCTGAGTTGTAAGATAGCTTGTAGCCTTTAAAAACTATTTTATTGGCATACTTGGATATTTGTGCAGACCTCCACAATATACTTAAAAAGGAGTCCAGTATATAACTAAATATATACCAAGGGAAACAGATAAAAATAATCTTAAAAAATGGTTCTAGTCTTTTCATAAATATATATGAAATATATATTTGTCTAAATTCAAGCTATGCAACATTTTAATTTGATATGTTTATTATTGTCACTGTAGTGATAATTAGCCCCTCTATCACATTACATAATTATAATTATGCTTTATGTTTGAATGAATTAAGTTCTAGTCTCTTGACTAGATTGATGAATCTGTACATTATTTTTGTCTATATTCATTATACTGTACATTGGATTTCTGTGGCTGCTTATTATGTATGTGTACCCTTACAACAACCTATCTACATATCCATCTACTGTCTGCCTCTCCCCACCCCCTGTTAACTATTAACTACTCTCTGTTTTTGAAGTTTGGAAATTTTACATCTAAGTAATCTAATATCATGTAGTGCTTCTCTTTTCTGGATTTTTTTTTAAATTTTTTTTTAAAGATTTATTTATTTATTCATATGGAACTGGGGTACAGGCCAGAGATGCGGAGGGTGAGAGGATTCACTAGAGACAGAGAGAGGAGCAGAACGGGCAGATCGACGAAGTACACTGCTGAGGGGAGCAGCGGGCGGGTCAGGAGAGGTCTGCCTCGCAATGTGGTCACCTCCGGGGCAGGCGGGAATCGAACTCATGCGGAAGTGGCTTTAGCTTCTCAGTGCTGTGCTTTAACCCGCTGCGCCACCAGGGAGGGCCTTAATTTTTTTTTTTTTTTTTTTAATGTACAGAAGGTTTATCTGTGCTTTCACAAATGGCAGAATGTCCTCCTTTCTCATGGCTGAATAATACTCACACACACACACCCAATGACCTCTATCTAGCTGTCTATTTTTATCACATCTTTACTTTGTTAATGGGCACTTACATTATTTTTGTATCTTGTGTGTTGTGAATAATGCCATAATATTGTAGTGCATATATCTTTTTCTTCAAAGTCCTGCTCTTATTTCTTCTTGAGGTATACCTAGAAGTGGAATTAATGGGCCCTATGATGTACAATACTATCTGTTTTGATTTTTTTTAGACCTGTGTTACTTTTCATAATGGATGGACTGTTACATTCCCAATAACAGTGTAAAAAGGTTCTGTATTCACCATATCCTTGCCAATCTTCTTGATGATAGTTATTTCAACATATGTTAGATAATATCTCATTGTGCCTTTCATTTGCAGTTCTCTGATGATTATTGATATTGAGCATCTTTTCTTATATCTTTCCACCATTTGGATGTCTTCTTTGGAAAAATGTCCAACTCACACATCCATTTTGGTCAGATTGTTTTGTTATATGAGCTCTTTTCATAGTTTGTGTATTAACCCTTTACAGATATGTGATTTCAAAATCATTTCCTATTCTGCAGGTTACCTTTTCTTTTTATTGAGTGTTTCTTTTGCTGTACGGTAGTACTGTTTGTTAATTGTTGCTTCTGGTGTCATATCCAAAAACATTTCCCAAACCAGGGTCAGCGAGTCTTATATACATATATTATTTTTTTTAGAAGTTTTACAAAATTAGATCTTAAGAAAGTAAGGAAGATATAAACAAATAGACATCTTGTATTTATGAATAGGAAGAGTTAATATTGCTAAAATATTCATAATACTCAAGTCCACCTATCAATTCAGTGCAATCTCCATCAAAATATCAAAGGTGTCATTCATATTATTCTTCAAATAGATGAAAACATCCAAAATTTGTATGCTACCATAAAAGACCCTGAATGTCTCAAGTAATCCTGAATAAAAAGAACAAAAGTGGAGGTTTAACACTTTTTGATTTCTGTACTACAGAAAACGTTGGTACTGTCACAAAATTGACATATAGACCTGTGAAGCCAAATAGAGAACCCCAAATTAAGCTTCTACATTTATGACCAACTAATATTTGACAAATGAGCCAAGAGCACCTAATGATGGAAGAATAATCTCTTCAATAAATGGTGCTGGGTTAACTGGAAAGACATACTGAACAATGAAGTTGGATTTCTATCTTATACCACTCAGTAAAATTTGCTCAAAATGGATCAAAGAAATGCTAATCTTGACAATGAGTTACTAAGTAAATTTGACTCACTGTAATAACAAAGTTTACAACTGTGCTGAGGGAAAATTGAAAACAATAGCTAGGCTTCTACCATGTATGCAAACATGACAAAGAAGTGAAATCTTTATCTTCAAACTGTTCTTAATCACAACAAAAATAGCTTACTCTTAAGAGGAACCAAAAGTGTAGCTAGAGGTCAAAGGAAGATGCTCCCCCTTTTTGCCCCCCCTCCCCCACCTTGCTACTGCACTGAGGGACTGAGATGGCCATAACATTATTGAAGTTACCAGTCTTCTGGAGCTTAGAGGTTCTCAATACCTTCCTAAGGCTGCGATGGTCGGTTCTCTGGCTAATTGGATCAACCTGAGACTGCTAGATTCTGCTTCTAACCTTTGGAATTCAAATCAATCATGACTTCATGAAAGTTTATTTTGCATCCTATTACAGTTTGCTGTATTTAGAATATGGCTAAGTAAAGAATTCACTGTAATATGATTTCTGTGCCTATCATTTCAAGTCTACACACAATTACTGCACTCACTGCATCTTATTTTATATTCTGACCTGGATGCTAAAAAACTAGTGAACTTAGAACTCTTTGGTAGTTATCGTGAACCCCTAAGTCTTTCTATTTTATCCACTGAGATAGTTTGACAGTGTTTTCAACCAAGATAACCTATATTATTGAGTTTAAACCATAGGAACAATACAAATTTATATCTTCATCTCCAACAGAGGACTTACAGCAACATAAGAAATATGATGCAACAGTGATCATTGTTACAGTATTAGGCAGGTGAACACAAGATGTCATCAGTTGGTACTTGATTTGATTTCCTAATATTTTATTCCTGATCCCCATGTTTATGTTCTATGAATAATGTTGGTCTGTAGGATTTTGTCCTTGTACTGTTTGATATGGTTTTGATGTTAGGATTATCCTGGTATCTTGAAATGGGAGGAGTTTCCTATATCTTATTTTCTTATGTAAGTTTGGTATTGATTCATTCTTAATTGTCTGATAGTATATCAGTGAGACTGTCTGGGCCTGGATTTTTCTTTGTGGATAGGACTTAAATTATTAATTCAGTTTCTTAATAAATATGGATACATTCTACTTTTTCTGATGTCACTTTTAGTAGTTTGTATATTTTCAATTCTGTACCTTTATTTATGGATGGATTTTTTTTCTTTTTTGCATGTCTTAAGATATATTTTCTTTAATCTTTTTTTTTCTGTGTGAATATTATTTATGGAGATACCCTAATAAAAGATTTGCATTTTTAAATTCATTTAATTTTCACCACAGTTTATGAGACTGGAATTAGCATGATTTGTATTTTACCAATAAAGAAAGCAAGTCTTAGAAGGATTACAACATTTGTCCAAGATCACCCATATGGAATAAGCAGAGCCAACATTTGAGCCTATATCCTTCTCATTTCATGCCCTATCCTCTAGGTACCATTTTCTGAATTGGCAGTGGATCGAAACCAAGGCATCTGGTAATAGAACCCTTGTCCACAGCAAGTTGAGAGGGAGAAAAGAAGGGAGGAATATTTCCTTTATTTCTGATTTAAGAAAACAAATAACCCTAAACTCTTAGAATTCACTCCCTATCAAAATACATACTTCCTTATCAATAAAATTAATCTTTCAATGTAACTTTGTTTTACTTACTATGTTCCTTACCTAATAATAGCTCCAGGAGACAGCTGACAGGAAATCAACTGTCTTATAACACAACAGATGGCAAAGAAGAAAAATTCATTATTGTAGTGTTTATGTATATATCTAGTAACGGCAGATTTGGGAATAATGTGTTCGAGGATGTTTTTTGCCCCATATTTTTTATGTTTTCTGTAACATTAGATGAATGTTTATTAAAGTAAGATGTATGATCTCAAATCATGATATCAGTAGCACAAGACACTGTGTCAGTAGCTTGAATTTATATAACCGATACACAACCAGACCTTAGTTAAGTCTTTCAGTAACTGGGGGAGTAAATCTCTTCTATAGGGGCCAGCTGACTGGCACATGGCATCCTCAAGGGAGGATGTCAGAACTCCTGGGTGGGTACTTCTAAGAAAGTCTTTTTACAGTAAATGATAAGCAAGCTGGATTTTCAATGGTGGTTTCCACAATTCCCTTTCTCCTTTCCAGGTCAAATGTGCATGTTTCCTTGGGAAACATATCTGATAACCTAGTAGTTGAACTAGGTAAGTTGAACTAGTAGTTGAACTAGGTAAGCTTCATGTAGGCTGGGATTTGTGAGATCAGAGTCTACCTTTAGGTGAAGGAGTTTGTATGCTGGAAACTGTCAAATAATTATTTCAGAACTTATGTAGAATCTTTTAATTACTCAATAAAAAATGCTTTAGCACCGGGGAAGCTATGTGAGAGGAGGAGCGAGCAGGAAGAAGAATGTGAAACTTTGAGTTCAGAAAAACATAAAGAAAAGAGATACATGTAAAGGGCAGTAAAAGTCTGTTTTTAGTGATCACCAGTCTGTTCTTCAGGGATTCCTTTTCACTGGCCAAAAGCTATAGAACTTTTATGTTTAGAGCTCATGAGACTCTTCCTCATGTATTGAAACTAAAGTGTCTTTATTCCAAATAAGCCACTTGAAATCTGTATTTCCATTTTTAACTCTTGCCAAAAGATCCACAGAAAGATAGTTCTTGTTCTTTCTTTAAAGTGGAGCTGAGAGAGAGGGCAGAGGGGAAGCGGTGATACGGAAAGTCGGAAGCAAAGCAAGAGAAATCCTTAGAAGTAAGAGGAAATTATGTTTCACGTGATCTTTTAAGATTCATGTCTTTCCTCTTGGTAATTTTATAAAGTGGACAAATGTCCACTAATGTTACTTTCTTCCTTACATATAATGGATTAAGGAACAGCCATCAAATAATTGATTTTCAGTCTCTGGTGGCCTGAATTGACCTGAACTAGATTCATGCAATAATGTGAAGGCTCAAAATTAAATCCATTGTTTCAGATCTCTCAGACTATCCTGTTTCCCAGCACGTGGTTATGTTATATTAAACATTAGTAGTTGGATCATAAGAACCACAAGGGACCACGCTTCCTTTGCCTTCTTGTCTGGGTAATGCTCTTAAAAGAAATCAATGAGTCCTTATCAAATCCCACTGCCACCAAACTAGGATTTAAAAGGCAACAGAGGAAAAAGAGTTTCCATTTTTTCTTTTTTTTTTTTTTTAAGATTTATTTTATTTATGCATGCAGAACCTGGATAAAGGCGAGAAGTGCAGGGGCAGTTAGAGGATTCACCAGAGACAGAGTGGAGAGCAGAACAGGCAGATTGTCGAAGTACACTGCTGAGGGGGGCAGCAGGAGGGTCAGGAGAGGTCTGCCAGGCCATGTGGATCACCTCAGGGTGGGGGTTGAACTCATGCTGAAGTGGCTTTAGCTTCTTAGTGCTGTGCTTTAACCTGCTGCACCACCAGGGAGGGCCCAAGAGTTTCCATTTTTAATGGCCGGATTTTAGGTACGTTCCTAATTAAACGAAAGTCTTTTTAGTGATATCAAATACTGTACCTGATGTCCATTCTCTAAGAAGTTTGTACATTAACTACCTTCAGATATTTGAACATGGTGATTCTACAAAATATAGTTGTATTTATCTCAAACGTTTTCAAAAGTGCTAGCTTGTTTTAAATTTCATTACATTGCATTTTTTCTGTGATGTTTGTAGAAAGAGGTTTCCTTCATTGACTAATTCAGTGAGTATTTGTTCAAACTTACTGTCTATAGAGATGCTGTGCTTGATTTTGTCTGGAATTACGCAATTTGTCCCTTAATTTACTTAACAAATGTTTACTGCATGTTAGTATATGCCAAGAACTGTGCTCAATGCTTGGAATGTCACTATATCAGCATTATCCATGAGCTCTCTGACCCCTCTGTAACCTCAGGACCAATGGAGAATAATAGAGTATAAGCAGAGCTCTACATATTATAATTTTAGAGAGAGGAGATACATTAGTTATTTTACCTAGTTGCTGACGTTCGATATTACAGAACAACAGCTGGAAAATTGTTCACTATAGCATAACAATAATATGATCTGACTGTTAGGTAGGGCATAGTATGGGGTCTTTTACAATCATCTAATGCAGATCTAATAGTGATGTAAAATATATATTATTAGTCTTATTGTTCACACCAAGAAACTGAGGCCCAGAGAGATTGTATAAATTTCTTAGGTGGGACCCAGAGAGATCAGGTGACACTTTTACTTGAAACCAGCAAATGACAGAGGTTTTTCCATATCAAATTCTTGCTTTCTTACCATAAGTTACATTTTTCCCTCTTCATTCTTTCTTGATGTATATTGGATTAACCATCCACCAATTCTTTCCTTTCTACACTCAGGTTAGAATCACTCAGGAATAAGTAAAGGCATTTGCCAAACTATAGGTGATACTTTTTACTTTTAAAGTCCTTTTAGTCAAATCCCCTATTGGCCTATTGGAGGGAAGAAGCAAAGGGAAATACTTTCTAAAAATTGCCTGTGTGTATTGCATGGGTTTTTATAAACCTCAGCCTTCTTGAGATTTGATTACACTTTGCAGTCTTCCTTAGGAAATGGATGAAAATGTGTTCTGGGACACAAACAGGAAGACTCCGAGGCAGCACCTCTTTAAATAGCCACCAAGCAGTGGGAATTCCTTCTGTGCTTAGACAAGAAACTGTTGTCCTTTGTTTGTCTGGCCCCTGCAGGGCTGGAGGCTGCCAGATCGCCTGAGCGCCAGGTGGAGGCTGGCTCAGCAGGTGTGGGAGGTGGCTGTGGGCTGGAGCATGGCTCCCTCACCTCTGTACCATGAGGACATGGGCTTTCAAAGGTGTTCTGTGCTTCTCCCTTAAGAATATCATCCTTGAGACTTTTAGCCTGCTAAACGGTAAGTTCCTGAGTATTTCCTTAATCAGTAATTTAGGCTACAAATCTCTTCCTGCAGATTGGTTCTTTATTGAAAGAAGAAAGAGGAGAGAAAATAGTTGCTCCAGCTTTTTAAAACAGAAATGTTTTTAGGTGAATATATAGGTGAACCTTCCAGTTTTATTAGTACTTTATAGGTATACAATGTTAAGTGGTAGTGAACTTTAATTATTTTAACTTTCAAAAAAGGTCTTGTTGGGGTATGAATGAATATGCATTTCTTAAGCTTAAATGCAAAAGGAAAGTAGATAAGTACTGTAGCTAATTTGAGAAGACTAGCTTAAATGGAATCCTGAGTGATACATAAAAGTGAAGAATTAAGGGGTCTCTTGCTTCTAATTCTTGGTTGTGAAGAATCTTAAAACTGTCTAATCCAATCTTTCCAGATAATTTTCTACTTTCAGAAACATGTTGAGAGTGTTCCATTCTTGAATGAAATTATTGTATTTCTCTGATCAGGCTATCAAGCTTTCCCTCTTATTTCCAATGCTGAGACAAAGCTTTCCCTCTTATTTCCAATGCTGGGACCAACTGGAAGTGGCTATGTTTGTTGCCTTGGTTCTAGAGAAGACCAGTGAGTGGGGAGTGAGTTTTCACAATATGCCTGCCCTATATTCAATCTGGGAATTTGTGTGAAACTGTATCTGTCATTTCTTCTAATCTTGTCCTAGTCTCCTCCTGCTCCTTCCTTATGTTACTTCTAGAAATCTGTACCTGTATTAGAATGTACTGTAGAAGCCAGTGGTTCTGGCTAATAACAAGCAGAGGGTCAACAGCAAGCTATACAAATGCACATCTTCCCAGAATGTTTTCCATAATGTGCTTTTAACCTGTCAGGTTTAATTTTTGAAGTCACTTTATCAGTGACTATTTACCTGTTATTTTCATTTTTGCTCTTGTTCTTTGAGGGAAGGAAAACTGTTGGGGAGGGTGATTTTGTTGTTGGAATTTTGTTTCCTGTGAATTAGAATCATTTGCTTCAGAGTGTAAGTCCTATCATCTTTAAATTGTGCAACTGTGTTTATAGTTTATTGCTTTTAAATTTTTTGGCTTACTATTTTGTTATAAAAGTTAAAGCCCACTTCCACCCTTCTGAGCATTCTTTTTAGATTGTGGTAAAAGAAACTATTAAAATGATATATTTATTGTTTGGTTGTACAGTATAGGACAGGGAAGGGCTTGAGATTATGATTGCCATTTAGTTTTACCTCAGATTTTAGAGTGTGGTAAGCAAAATCAAGGTCTATATTAGTATATAAATTTCTAGCTTGATGTCTAGGATGTGGCAGTAATGTCTCAATTTGTTTAAAAAATAATGTAGTATTTCTGTGCTTTGACAACAATTACAAAACAGACCGTCTTTAACTTTAAATCTTGT
The DNA here is from genome assembly GCF_000260355.1 of Condylura cristata. Classification (NCBI taxonomy): domain Eukaryota; kingdom Metazoa; phylum Chordata; class Mammalia; order Eulipotyphla; family Talpidae; genus Condylura; species Condylura cristata. The sequence goes on along the minus strand of NW_004567117.1, from coordinate 6,407,556 downwards.
CAATAATTATTGTAGAAATTGATTTTAAGTTCACAATCTACAATCTTGTTTTGATAGCCCCTCTAGTTCTGCATATAATCACTGTCCCCTACTTCACCTCCTTATACAAGTCCTATCTTTCACATACTTTGTAAAGCTCTTGTTAAACTCTAAACCAAGGGATTCATTGAGTAGCAACTGTACTAACCAAAGACAAGTTTAACAAGATAAGATTTGTGTTGATATCTAAAAATATCAACAAAGGACTTTATTTTTTCTGCTCCTAAAGGAAGAAAAAAATCACATGGAAAACAGAACAACAGTTCTTACCTTAGCAAGCAGAAATTTTACAGATAAGGAATTCTTTCTGAAGACAATGGGCATAATAATGTAAGACTGTTAGCCTGCTTGGTAGCCAAGGTACTGGCAGAAACTTTAGGGAAAAATAACAAAATAGTTTAAGATGAGCTAAAAGGAAACTAGTACCCCTCTGCAATGAGTAGAAAGACAACTTGAAGTAACAGATTTACTGGAAGGCCTCCTACTGACCCCAGTTGAGCTGAGCACAGGAATGTGTTTCAAAGCCTGTTTAAAACCCCAGAGGTGGTGTTTTGAATCTGTCTTGCTGACGTAAACACAGACCCTGCCTTGGAAATTCTCCAAAAGCAAAGGTGAAAGCAGTTCGGTCAACATGTATAGTAGTATTCTAGTAAAGGCATGGGGTAGAAATTCACCACTGTCTTGCAACAGAGTATATCACTTTGCAGCTCTCTCTGAAAGTGGAGTGAGACTTAGGGATAAGACCATTCTCAGAGAGATCATACCGAGAACAATTGTCCCCAAGCACTTATCTAAACAGAAGGAAGGAAGGATTGAAAAACAGGCAATTGTTTCTAGTGATAGCCCATAGAATGTTGAAGAGGGAGAAAAATGCTATTTCTAGGACTATTTGGACTATCCAGGTGCTGATTAGGTGGACATGCATTGCTGGGTGACTTCAGTGAGGAGTAAGTGATAGGGTTATGGAGCTCAGGCACTAAATAAACTAAGGGCTTGTTAGTGGAGTAAACAGGGCTTATCTCTGTTAGCTATGAAGATAAATGTCATTCTGCCTTTGTTAGATGTATTTAATAAATGAACATGAAGATTTAAACTTTTTTCCTTTCCCTTTTGTTAGACATAATAAAATTGGACCAGATATGTAAAGGTTGTATTCTTCTTGATAACTAGAATATGCTTATACTTCCCCGAAATCTAAATTGGTGCTTCATTAAAATCATTGTTTGGGACATGGAAAGGCCATTGTTTTGCTTGGGAAGATAGGGGTACAATATTTCAGTTGCTTGTGTATTGAATTGGCAGTAAATTCTCTGAAACCTCCAGACAAAGTAGGTGACAACAGAGCTTTGTTCACCCTGTTTTACTTCTTATTCCATGACTTGAAGAACTCAGTGCAAAGAGTGATCCATGAACACCCACAGGATGCTGGAGATATGGAGGAAATAAGCAGAGGACAGACCAGTCTGCTGACGGCAAGAATTTATTGGAGGCCTTTATTGGTTGACCAAGTGCCTTATATGGTGCAGGGCATCTTCAGGAACAGTGTGAAAATTTAAGGCAAAGTGCTTTGTAGTAGTATCATTAAACTGGGGATCAGCAGATAATTCACTTTCAGAGTCTTTTAAAACTATAGCAAGTTGTACATTAATTATCTTTCATTCTTTTACAACTTCAAATTATTCAGTAGGATGAATCTTCTAATATATTTGAATTAAAATCCCACATGATTTATCCTTGATCCATCTTTGACATACACAGCTTCTCTTCCTTTTCCTTCCTCCTCCTCTTCCCCTCTTCTCATAAAACAAAACACCCTAAAGCATAGTTTCTCTTTGAATTAGGCAAGTGTATGGCTCTCCCTTACCGATAAGAGGTTGTAATTATCTCAAAACTGCTTCCTATTGTTTGACATAGAGGAATGCAGAAGTCTTTCTTTTTTCAAGAAGTAGTATAATTTCCACTGAACAGAGGTGCTTGAGCTGTCAGAATGTCTAGAACTAGACATCTATAGGTTTGGCTTTCATTTTTAACTGTATCACTCTCCTTATTCTGTAGTTTGTCTCTTTCAGAGTTAGCTACTTCTTTTTGTAAGTACAATCTGTAAGGGATTGTACAATCTGTAAGGGATCCATTAATAGATGTTATTATAAACCTGTTCTTTCCTTTTACTTCAACTCAAAATTAAGACTTTTAATTCTTGTTTTTTAGTTGTAGAAATCATCTGTAGAATTTTTCTGAAGACAACTTTTTAAAAGATTTATTTATGCATACAAGAACTAGGGTACAGGCCAGAGGTATGGGGGGGGGGGTAAGAGGAGTAATCAGAGACAGAGTGGGGACCAGAACAAGCAGATTTACTGAAATACATTGCTGAGGGGAGCAGTGGCAAAACAGAATAGGTCTGCTGTGCCATGTGGGTCAGCTCCCTGGCTGGGGATTGAACTCATGCTGCAGTGGTTGCGGATAACTGCATAGTACTGTACTTAACCACTTGTGCTACCAGGGAGGCCCCTGAAGACAATCTTTTGCTCTCTAGTAGTGGTCTATCACCAGGCTCTGGCTTCTCCAAGAACACTAACAAATACAGTGTGGAGTTAAATAGCAATTAATCTAGAGGGTCTTTTCTCAAATGAATTTAGTTGTATTTTATTTTAAGATAACTTAGCTATTATTTCCCCCCTGAAAACAATGCCTTCATTTCAAATAATCAAGGTCAAATTAAATGAAGAGCTCAAGATGACTTTTATCAGTCCTGGTGGTATATAGATGCTGCCAGCTGTGATGACAAGTGGTAGATTCAGAGTAGTCACCAAACTTGTTAATATTTTCCCACTTCTAAGCCATCATTAAAGAAATCCATATATGGGACTATACCATCTTCACAATAGTACAATAGAGCACTTATCCCATTTGGACTCAAGTTTTCATCAATAAAGAGTTGGTAATCTTTGAAATTAGCTTGTGCTTGAATTGGTGTACAGCCCCTCTCATGAAAGGTTTTACTCTTTCTGTGTTCTTCAAGTTTGCCATATAAACTTTGTTGCACTTCTTCAAGGCTTCAAGGTTTGTTTGAAGCCTTTTTCCTGCAAGTGATGGTTCAGGATGGTTTCAATACTGGTGATTACTGTGTTTTCAATACCTTCTCCCTCAGGGCCTTCAGGGAAGGTGTTTCCTTCAATGAGGGCATCATCAGTGTTACCCTCTGTCCCACATGCCACATGTTATTCCCCTTCCCCTACAGGCAGAGCCCTTCCATAATCTCTTGAATCTTGTAGGTGGTGGAAAACATCTCATCCTGACTGATGGGGTCCAGGTGGATAATCAGGATGGTGGCAGGAGGGACATGATAATTATGTTTGCTTAGCAAAGGCTGGAAATGAGGAGTGGGTATGCTCACGGAGGTACTGGGCACTGGGGGAATTTTGTGCATACTGTTTCAGTGCTTACATATGTGGTTATTCACAGTTTGTAGATGAGGAAATTGAGGCATGAGGAGACTAAGTGTTTTACCCAAGTTGATACATCTGATAAGTATAAGGGCAAGAATGGGAACCAGTTTGTTTGATTCTGAGGCCAGAGCATTTTCTTCCATACAATGCTGAATGAATGACAGAATTTGTTCTTCTGTGTGTTTTTCAGCCTGAAGGTAGTAGAAAAATTGTTTGATGTTATGGTAAAAATAGCTTCAGGACTTGGAGTAATCCAGAGAAGATGTCTCTCCTCATCTTGGGGCTCTAAGTTCTCTATTCTTTGACCATTCTTACTTCCTCATCTGACTTAGTCATTTGAAGAAGAAGATAGTGTTTATTTCTCTATATAAATCTTGTCTTTGTGCTTTTGTAAGTGTAAGACAGTGTGTATGTGCACATGTGCTTGCGTGTAGGGAGTACTGTTGTCAGTATAGATGGGACAAGAATCATATCCCATCAGAGCTGAGGGATAAGGAACGCAAAAATGATTAAGAAATGTATTAGGGCAAATGATTCTGTGTTCTTAAAGCCTAAGTGAATTCATTGAACACTTACAGTAATTTACAGTTCTATCAGAATTGATCAAGATTTAACTTTTAGGAAGCTCCTTGACCACCAGATTTGTAACCCGATTGTTTTGTTAAAGTCCAACTCAGATTCCACACCCTCTTTCTCCATAAATACTCTCCATGCACCCCCCCCCACCCACTCTGATATCTTCTCCAAATTCCTAAAATCTAGGTTATTGTTATCTTTCCTTCACTATGTACTCCCATACTCTGCATAGTGAGTGTTTTTTTTTTAAAGGCAAAAATCTAGGTTATTGATCTTTCCTTCACTGTGTACTCCCGTAATCTGCAAGATGAGTGTTTTTTTAAAGGCATTATCTTGTCTCTTTGGTCAGCTCATAAGCCCCATTGAATACTGATTGCTTCTCTATCTCAGTAACATTTTCCTCCCCCACAGTTAATATAAGGTGACCCTTTCGTTATAGTTGATTCAGTGGTTATATTATCCTCCCATTAGTTCTGTTTTTTTTTTTTTTTTTTTTTTTGTGAGTATACACAAATTGTTCTTCCCAGGAGAGTTCTTAAAATGTTTGCAGACTATGATCATGCTTCCTTGGAGCCTTCTAAATTTCTACAATGCTTTCAACATTTGCACACGTGGCACTGCTTCTTATCAGCATTTCTTCTGTTGTCCTGCTCTGAATTCAGTCGTGGCAGTCAACTTCCTTCTTAAACGTGATGCCCAGAACTGAATTCCAGCCCTGCTGCATTTAGGATAATCATTTCCTTTTATGTATGATATACTTTTATGCCACTAAAGAGCAATTCATTTTCTTGGCATTTCTGTCATATTGTTGGCTCATACTGACTTTGCATTTGGCTGAAATCTCTTCATCTTTTTTCAAGGACTGTACTCATGCTGAGAAGTAATCCCAAACATGTACAGCTGAAGTTGCTGAACTTCATCCTCTCTCCTATTGAATTTTATCCTGTTATTTTCAACCTATTCATTCTCCCAATTGAGAAAAAAAAAAAAAACAAGCTTTAACAAATTATTTTTTATTTTAATATTTATTTATGATTTGTGCACTTAAAACTGGTGTGCAGGCCAGAGTTGCAGGGTGGTAAGAGAATTCACCAAAGATAGAGTGTGGTGCAGAACAGATATATCTACAAAGTACAGTGCTGAGGGGGTCAGTGGGTGAGACAGGAGAGGTCTACTGCACCATGCAGGTCATTTCCAGGGGAGGGGCAGAACTCAGAGCAGCTGCTGATAGCTTTACAGTGCTGAGCTTTAATCCATTGCACCACCAGGGAGGGCCTACTTTAAACAAATTCTACTAAATCTTCCCAAGGAATGCTTCTACTCACATTACCTTGTTAAGAAAACATAAGACTTACCATAACCTAGTGGTTAAAAGCCAAAAAGGACCTTCCTGTATCATCTGACGTCTTCACAACTATGCCTCCTCTTCCATCAACAGTTTCTTCATCCCACCACCTGATCCTTGCACCTCCCTAGTTCTGTTCACCCAAGGTTTCTACCTATAATGCATGGCATACTCACCCATCTACATCAGTCAGAATCCCTCACATTCTTCTAAAATATAATAGAAAATGGTATCTCTTTTCTTTGCGTCCTAAAGCATTATCTAAAACTTTTGACACTTAACTGTATTTTACTTTATGTGAGCAGAGTAGCATGCTGGTTGAGAGCAGAAAGTCTGGGAATGGACAGCCTGGTGCACATCCAGGCCTTCCCCTTAGTAATGGTGTGATCATGGCCATGCAAATTTTTTCTCTAAAACTCAGCTATTTTACCCGTAAAACGGATCATGATCATTGTGATCCATAGTGACTTCTAATAATAGTTATAGTTATGGGTACTCATGAATAAATGTAAACTTTAGTGAGGAAGCTCAGAATAACTTATGGACATGACTTTTGGATCCTGTAAGCATGGCTATGAGTGGAAACATTTTTTATGGGGACAGGATATTGGAAAGGAACAGCATTTTTCCAAGGAGACTTATGAGATCATCTCTAGCAAGTGACAAACTTAAAGACCTTTTCACTTGTAGTGAAATACTAGCCAACATTTTTATAAACACTGCACATATTTACTGATATCAAGTAATGCAAATAATCTAAAGAAATATGGCCTGCATGTTATAAACTGTGTTTATCAACACTGTAATTAAAATATGTAATTGTTCAAAGCCCATTAAGCCCATGAGCTAATTTATATTTTACTTTGTGGAACCTAACAAAATGAATTGTAAAAAAGATTTTTTTTTTCTTTCATGAAGTATAATCTTTATTACCTTGAAATAAACCTTGGTGGTTGAAAGGACATTAAAAACTCATACATTTAATTTTTGGCATTTATCATGGGGATTAACAATCTTCAGTCTGATAACTCACTCTGATCTCAGTATTTACTGATGGTCTGCCAGGAATCTTGTGCTGGGTTAACATGTTAAAAAATATAAGATGAAATTTCTATACTCTAGTGTATTTAGAGATAGAACATATAGTAAATAGAATAATATAAAGCATAGTATAAGGAAATTCTATACTCAGTTAACTAGTTAATGGTGTAAAAAAGTATGCATTAAAAGAACCTCACAGGATAGTTTTTATTTTTTAATTAAATTAATTTACTTTTATACATCATTGTTCATTTTTGTACAATATTTGTTTCCTCCCTTTCAGGTATAGGTCCAGTTCTCCCACCATCATAGCAGCCATCTCGGTAGTTCTTATACCCTTACCTCCCCTGTTTTGACCATTATCTCTACCACTACCATTTGTATACTTAAGATCTATGGTCTGCTCGCAAGTTTTGTCTTTTTATTGATCTTGTGTTTGTTTTGTTTAAATTCTACATATAACTGAAACCATCCTATGTTTAAGTTTTTGCTTCTTATTTCGCTTAGGATAATCCCTTCCATCTTCATCCATGTTGCCTCAAATGGCATGACTTTATCTTTTTGATCACTGAGTGTTATTTCAGTGTATGTGTGTGTGTGTTTGCATCACAACTTTTTATCTGTTTGTCTACTTTGGGGCATTTAGGTTGTTTCCATATCTTAGCTATGGCAAATAGTGCTGCAGTAAACACAGGGGTGCAGGTTTCCTTTCACATTAATGATTTTGTGTTCTTTGTGCATATTTCTAGTAGAATCATTGCATCATATGGTAGATCCCTTTTTAATGTTTTGGGGAAGCTCTCCATAACATGTTTTGGGGAAGCTCTCCAGCTTTTCATAGAGGCTGGAACAGTTTATATTCCCACCAGCAATGTCAGAGGTCAGCAGGATAGTTTTTAATTGATGCAAACTGATTTCAATGTTCTTTTCAAACTATCATTTCAGGAACCTTTAAAATTAAAGAATTATGAGCCATGCACAAGTCATCAATTAACAATCTTGTATCTATACAAAGTATTTCTCCTTTGAAAATGTGTGCTACATTAAATTGTAGATATAGCTGATGATAAAGAGGATTGTAGTTGCTAACACATTATCTTGACTAGCTCTGATGGTAACTTTACATTATTATCCTATTTTCTGAGACATGAGGAAATTGGGTCTCAGAGTAGTTACCTAGGTTATTCTATCAAAAAGGGGTAAACCTGTGATTCAGTCACATCAGTCTGACTAAAAAATCTTCTTTCGCAACTATTATAATATCTTGATCCCATGGACTTCTACTCAGTAGCCTATTTGGGGAGGTCTGTGATTAGATCATTCAGGATCAACTTGAATATTATGATTGCAGTGGGTAATAAAGGTAAGTTTGAAGAGGTAAGTTAAGACAGGTTATAAAGAAAATTTTATATAGCTAATGAGTTTGGAACATCCTGCCAACTGTTGACGAAGCCTCATCACTGATTAACAAGAGAATGGCAATATATATGTGTGTTTAGAGGAGACAAGATACTGGAAGAAAGTTAAGTGGTATAATAGTCTAGAGATATCATACATGTATACTGGAAATACAGCAAAATAGAACGTAAGTGGATTTGAGAGAGATGTCTGTGGTAGATTTGCCCATATTAGTGAACTGGTCCAACAGGAGAGTAAAGAAGAGAGGAATGGAAAATGGCAGGTTGTGTAGTGATGCCATTCTTGAGTTGGAAAAAGGAAGGGGCTGACTGCTGGACATCATGAGTTTCAAGAGAAGGAAAACAAACTGAAGGCAGTTTGATATCCTGAAGAGTCAGAACTAAAGAGAGATCCTAGAGATTTGTGAACCCTCAGCTTGTAATTGAAGCCAGTACAGTGGATAAGGGCATGGAGAGATGTTAGAGGTACACAAATAAGAGAGTTATTGAACAGGGATGAAGAATATAATCCAGAAAAGCCACCAGTATTGATAGATGACCTTCCTTAGCAATGGTCTGACTTGATGGCCTTTACTGTGGACTCTTTGATTGCACATAGATGTTTCCCAAGCCTCAGTCAACATGGTTACAAGTCATCCTTTAGGGTGGTTTCCTCGGACAGTGGCGAAGTCATTAACTTTTATTTTTTACTAATATTGCTCTTAGAAGATTGATTCCATACTTCAAAAAAGTAGTTTGTACTCTATATTGGCATGCATGTGTGTGTGTGTGTGTGTGTGTTTATACATATATATATATATATATATATACACATATATATCTTACAAGACAGTTGTTTGATGTCCCAGATTTTCTTTAGAATTAATTTTCATAAAATTTTGCATTTTTCATTTCTAGTTCTAGGGTAAATTAGTGCAGTGATGGAATTCACAGAAAATGATTGACAGTCCTTTTATGCGCTCCAAGTTTCTTGTCAAATGTCTTAGAAACTTTACTGGCAGCTTCCTAGATGTTAAAAATGTATGCAGTCTTTGATTTGATTGTAGTGTACTCTCTCAGTAATGACCAGAAGTTTCTCTACAAAATTGATCATATTGTCTATTCATAGACATCTGTCTATTTATGTCACCTGCATGAGAAGAAACTACTACAAGTAGATGGGGAGACATCTGGGGAGACATCTCAAAGCCAAGGGCAAAGTTTTTAGGCTCTTCAGCCCTGTGCCCTGAGTTACTGGTCTTTAAACCAGCAAGGAACTCTGCTTAAACCTTTGGCTCCTTATCTGTAAACAAGAAATTATGATGGTTCCTGTAGTATTTCTCAAAGAACTGTTGTGGGTACTTAGCAGGTATTTTACCCAGAGTTTTACATATAATTACTGAGTATTAATGCAGGTTACGCAGTTTCAATTTCTCTTCTATTCTGTTTTAAATAACTATGAGTGCTGCACTATTTTGGAAATATTATCTGCTTTTTCTGAATGTAATATAGCTTCTAGCTGGGTAATATTCTGATATTAGAAAATATTGGATTGTCACAGTAGTTCATTTGAATGGGTTTGGAAGACTATGCTTTGTCGGGGTAGCTTGCCTTCCTCTTACAGAATCACCACTTGACATTTGTAAAAGGAGTGCTACCCTATCACTGCAGCTTAAGCAGGGGTCAAAACATCTGAGGCAATTGCTATTACTCTGGTAGGTTCATTCCCTTTGTTCTCCAGACCAGATCTTAAAAGAGCATGTGCTGGAATATTATAGAAGAACTTTTTCCTTCAATATTCATGACCTAGAATCACACAGATGTAAGCCCAGACTTTTATTAAAAGGCCAGGTCTAGGCAAGAAAATAATAATAATAATGGACGGCTGTATACCAGAGACATTTTATGGGGGTAGGGTGGGGAAAGGGATCAACAACAATGTGGGGAGGGAAATGCACTGGACTATGGTGATGGCACATGGGTGATTTGGTGATGGAAAGCCCACGGGGATTACAACGAGATGGAAAAATGCACAAAATGATGTAAAAATAAACTACTGTATTATTAAAAAAAAAAAAAAAGCCCAGGTCTTATTGTGGATGATTACAAAGTTCAAATTTAGCTTGGGTCTAGGTATTATTGAATATTGAAGTGTACAGTGTTTACTGCATATTAAAATAAACATTGCATCATATGGGAGGTTCCCCCAGATTGCAGTTTTTTTTTTTTTTAAGATTTATTTATTTATGCATACAGAACTTGGGTACAGGCCAGAGGTGCAGAGAGGGTTCACCAGAGACAGGATGGGAAGAAGAACAGGCAGATTGTCTAAGTACACTGCTGAGGAGAACAGTTGGGGATATCAGGAGAGGTCTGCTGTGCTACGTGGGACCCCTCTGGGGCAGGCGGGGATTGAACTCATGCGGAAGTGGCTTTAGCTTCTTGGTGCTGTGCTTTAACCCTCTGAGCCACCAGGAAGGGCCCCCAGATTGCAGTTTTAAGACAGGTATATTACAGTGCTGCAAATTTATACTGATGTCTTCCTTGTGATGCTGATCAGGTTTGTGGAATTTACATCATCAAAAATGATTAATGTTGTAGGCAAACTAAACATTTTCAGGAGTTGCATTTGTTTGTCACATTTCCTCAGATGGGACAAGACTGCAAGGGCTTTACCATGGCACCTGCTTGGTTTTCACAGACCAAATTTGAGGTTGTTTTCACCAGAGTTCTATAGCTGTTGTTTTCATATACAACTCCAGAGTACAAGTATACTGTGATCCCCTCAATATCCATCTTATGAATAATCTGTTCCCGTTCTAGGGTATAGGTCACATTCACTTGCTTGCCAATACATGTGGAGAGCATCTGCCTTATTTTGCAAAAACAGTTTGAATACTATCTTTATTATCAGGAAAGAGAGGTTAGTTAATATAGAAAGTCCATTTTTCAAAACCTACAAAAGCCTCTGGCAAGTCTTTATTGCTTCAGAATTAATTGGACCAATTCTAACTAAATTCTAACAGAAGTTCAACAATCCTGCTCTAAAGGTAAATTGAAGAGAATGAAAATAATCACTCACATGGAACCTAAGAGTCCCTGGCTTATATAGGAGATTCTTATGAATTAGAATAGTTTGTGAAACTGCAGGGCACACGTGAAACAGTGATGGGGAGCAGAGGAGAAGGGGTCTGCTCTTCCTATGAGCAGCAGAGCTGGGGCCAAGTTAATGTGGGAGCAGGGCTTCCCCACAGGTTTTACCTCAAGTAGGGCCAAGAATCAGGTGACTCTAGGCTGAACCTCTGAGGCCATCCCTGCTCTAAATTGGAGTTCAGATAAAATCAAAGTCAAGGCCAGAATCAGTTTTTCATTGTTCACAAGTCAGACCTCAGAGCTGCTACTCTTCGATAGAATTCGACCTTTACTGAATGTTCACATATACAATTTAAGCAATGAGAGGTGAGAAAATCAATCAGTTTTCTAATGCACATGAATTTCACAGTCACAGAATATCATTTTCTTTATTTCTGGCAATGGAATTGATATTCTAACTCTAGTTCCTCATTTCTGACAGAGAGCAGAAAAACTTAATCTAGTCACGGCCCCAGCCAGTCAGCTTTATCCAATTTAGCGCTGTCTAAGTTGTTTCTACTTAAAATTCAGGAATATTTAGAATTCTTCTCCTCTCTCCTTCTCCCCACTGTTGCTCTATGTGGTACCTCTGTAGAAGTAATCTGGGGACTGGTTTTCTGGACTCAGCCTCCCCTCCCCTTACATCTTAAGTCAGCCTCAGCTGCCTCACAGACCCCAGTGGAATTACACGGAGTGATCCCGGGATGCAAACAGGAATGTGTGGGTGGGGATGCTGCCAGACACTCGTCAGTACCTGCCATCCTTGTCTCCAGCAGAGAGTGTTTGTCAGACTGAGAATATGCCTCTTGCTCAGCTAAAATCAGCACCCGTTGGCAAGAAAAGCTGCCTTTCTACCCATTTGTCCTGCCCTTGTGACATAAGGTGTCTGCAAGCTGTCCTTAATAAAGAAGGGAAGCAAGAAGTCAGCATCTTTCCAAATTGTCTTAAACTTTTGGGGGGAACTGTGATGACACTGTTACAGGACAGCAAATCTGTTCCAGGACAGGGAGAGAGGTACACCCCTGAAGCCCCAAACCTGCCAACTCTAAGTGGGTTCTGCTATCCGCCACGTTCAAGGTAGTCAGTGCCATGGGGAAGCTAACTTTCCCCACGGGGCTGACTAACCATGGATAGCTCTAATCGTACAACAATGGGCACCGAAACTGTTACAGGGCACCCCAAATCTGTTACAGGACAGGGAGAAAGGGACACCCCGAAGCCCCAAATCTGCCCGCTCTAAGTGGGATCTGCCATCCGCCACAACAAGACATAACTTCTAAATCAAACACCTAAAGTTACCCATCCCCTCGTGGGCAAAAGTCAACCCAAAAGGGATTGGCCCAAAGCAAGGCCTGAAAGCCTGCCACTAGACTAAAGCACCTTCTGGCTGGGACCCATGGAAAAGGGTCAGAAATGGCCAGACAAATCTGGGAGGAAAAGAGCAAAATCAAAATCAATATAAACACTGCCATAGTCACCTCCCTACAGGTCTCTCACCCACGTCTGCTTTAACCAGTCCAAGGTCAGGAAACAAGCACGGTTTCTTCCTCACATGCTTGCTGCTCCATGTGGCTTCGTCAGGTCTCCTTCTTGTTCTCCATCCAGCTTCCTTCTCTTCTTCTTCCTCTCTTCTCTCCTTTTTCTCTGCTCAGTTCCACCCTTCTGGGTGGGGCAGGGAACCTGGTACTTTCCCTTTTCCTAGGGATCACCCAATTACAACACCAGCTCTCGTCCTGATACCTAAGAGCTTTCATCTTGGGAGGGGACACTGAGTCCATGGCCTCTGATTGCCTAGAATGCTGGTTTCTCACCATATTTTTCCTTCACTCCCGTTTGGAGTGAGATGGTCAAAAAACAAACAAGCAAACTGAAAAAATTGTTCTGCCTGTTTATTTCTATTATCCAAACTGGTTTTGTCTCTCATAAGGATTTAAAATTGGAGTATGTGTGTGTTTTCTCTTAACAGTTCCCTCTGGGCAGGTAGTAAACTGGCCACCCCACCAGTTTTGGAGTATGAGTTTAGGGACAGAGCTCAGATGTTAAAGAAGGAAGTGTCAGTCTACTTTCCATCACACTGTCCTGGTGGGCATCCTCACTCATCAGTCCAGGTGCAGCTGGGCCCTTACTCCCTGAGGTTACAGCCTGTTTGGCTTCCCTCAGCCCTGCCTGGGAGGACTGCTGTCCCTGCTGTTGTTGATAAGTAAGCTAGCACAGATGGGTGTGGTGACTCACTCTTAAAGCAAAAGACACTGGCTTGTAACATGTCGAAATCCAAATATGAGAATGCTGATCTTTTTATTTATTTTTTTCCCTTGAGAGCCTTAGAGTGCTAGTGAGGAATGTCCTTATGTGAGCATCATAAATGCTTATCTATCTAGCTAAATGCTTATCTGTCTAGCTGTGTACACACACATATATAGTTAGAAACATAGTTCTCTGGCAAACTTTTGGTTAGATTTTTCAGCAGTTGCTATCTTGTCATGGTGGAGGGTCTTAGGCAAACTGGAGATGGGGGAAGCCTGTACCTCAGAACCCCCACTTGGTGTTGTTTCCCCACCGGGAGCCACCCATCTTCAGTTTCTGAACCCGCCCCTTAATCTTTTCTCAGCACTTCCTCTATGCTTCTGCCTCAGGCATTCAGCTTGTTTTTCTCTTATCTTTAAGCTACCCCTGCTTACCATGCCCCTCCAGGCTTCCCTCCTCCCCCCAAAGATTGCCTATAGACACAGGCAGTTTTCTTCATGTAGACAAGTCCAGATTATTTCTGTTTTCAGGGTATTTTCTTTCAACCACAGGAAATAATAAACCACTAAATTGTCCAAAGTTTCTATGTTGGATAGTTTCTTCTGCTCTGTCTAGTCTCCTCTCCACTCTCCCTAGTTTTTAACAGATTCAAACGCCCAATGGCTTTGAACAGCTCAAAGACTCATCAATGAATCTCCTAGTCCTCTAGTTCTGAGTTAGGTCTGACCAGTAGTGGGGATGGAGGGGATCATAAGGTGGGGTGAGAATGAGAGTATTTACTTTTTTCCAATTCCTTCTGTTCCTGTTCTAACTCAGTGTTCTTCTGCTAACTTCTCCCTCCTAATATCCTAAAGATGGTTAATCCTTTAGTCTGTACCTTTATGGTTTTCTGTTTTTTTCTTGTTGGTGTCCCTACTGTCACTCACATCTTGGTGACACCTTCACCATTACTGTTTGTGTTCCATATCTACTTTCTCCCAGAACCCTGATCAAATCCAAAGTTACAGATTCTTAGTTACAGATGCTGTGCCTTGAGGTGTGTCTAAATTGTGGAATAACATTACTTGAAACTCCTGGTACCTTTGTTAGACATGTACATTCTTAGATTCTGCCCAGATTTTCTATCAGAAGGTATGTTTTAAGGATCCCCAGGTGATTTATATGCATCCTCAAGATTAAGAAGTACTGTGCTAGAGATAAATGCTGAATGTAATTGCTAATGGGCAGTCTCAAGGGAACCCCAGAGCCCCTAAACCAGCATGCGTTAAATAGGTTCTGCCATCTGGCACATAAAGAAAAAAATATACAGAATATTATGTTTACAGAAAAGAACGTTAATAGAAAGTGTGCATAGAAAGGTACGAGAAAAAGGATAATAGATTCCTAATAAAACAGCAAACATTTCGGTTAAATGCCCAACCAAAAAGGATCTTTGAGATATGAAAACTTGCCTAAAGTCTAAAGCAGCTTTTGGTGGGGAACTTTACGAAAGGGGTATAAAGAGCTAAGCAAGATGAGATGAATGGAACAGCGCTCAAGGTAAAATGAGGGTAGCGACTGCCATTGGATCTCTCACCCTCACCTCTTCCAAGTGTCTCTACATGTCTTAGCCAAAGTGTTGTCTTCTGTGTCCCCCAAGTCCTTGGTGTAAGTCTACAGCTGAGAGTCCAGCAGGCTTTCATGTGTCTTTGCTCCCTGTGCCTCCTCCAAGTCACTTCCTGCTCAGCTTCACCAGTCATTAGGTGGGGCAGGAACATGGACTCTCCCCTTTATATGGAAATTACACTGTACAGAGAAAACCCAAAACTGGTCTTACTTCTGTCTTGCTTCCAAACTCCATCCCACCCTACACCTCCAAGCAGGTCTTATATGCACTTCTCTCCTTATTGTTTGCTGTAGTAGATTGCTTAGACCTTTTTAAACTCCAGGTATGATCATAGTGCTGGGGATACAAAGAATAAGATAGCGCATCCTTGCTCTCAACTGGACTTAGTGAAGAAATAAGTTATGTTCATAGCCAGTGTCAAGTCAGCAAGAAGTACATATTATAGCAGAGATAGGGAACAAAAACGATATAGAAATAAAGGCCAATGTTAGCTTGATGAATGTGAGGAAGTGCCTCTGTAAGTTCCCGTGAAAAGCATTGTTTTCTAAGTTTAGACACATTTGAAAAATCTGGAGGAAAGATATCTGATTGTAATCCCCTGCCCTCAAACTTCATCCTAACGTCGCTTTTGACAAATAGCAGTATCTTTCCCAGGAACAGTTAGAGCCTGTGGAGTCTTTGTTTGCATTGAGGCAGCTGCTGAGAAACAAATACCTATGGGCAGCTAGAACCATGAGAAGATTAAGGAGCTGATTTTTTTTACTAAAGAAAATTCATAAAAAATCAAATGATTACCTCGTAAGCTATCATTGAAATTAGTGTCAGTTCTTGTGTTCATTCCTGTTGAAAGGAAAATAGGAACTTAGAACTATGAACATTGACCAAACCTTCATTCAAGAGTTTGGTAGGTCACTCAAAACATATTCTCTACTTACACTTTTGCTCCCTCTCCCTGGCACTAGAACTAAGCAAACGAGAAAAGATAACTTCATCATGCTGGATTCTTAAGCTTTGACTACTTCTTTAACTCAAACAATACTTTAGACCAGCATAGGTTGCTTCCTCCTTTCTGTTTCCTCTATAAACAGAGGGAATTTGGGATAACTTCTGTATGTACAGGAGTTGATTCTGATTGCGACTCTTGTTATTCTCGCACCCCTGATATGTGATAGTCCTTAATTTCTGGGAAGTGATTGAACCAACCAATAGGCTCAGAAAATTCCAAAAAAGTGAGCACAGTTGAGACGAAGAAAGGGAAATTGTGGTGTTTGTGATCTGTATAGGTGAATTTCTTTCTTTCTTTTTTTAAATTTATTTATTTATGCATACAAGAACTATGGTACAGACTAGAAGTGGGGTGTAGTGGTGAGAGGATTCACCAGAGACAGAGTGGGGAAAACAACAGACATATTGACCAAAATACACTGCTGAAGGGAGCAGCAGGCATGACAGGAGATGTCTGCTGTGCCATGTGGGTCACCTCCCTGCCAGGAATCAAACTCATGCTGCAGTGGCTGCCCATAGCTTCATAGTGCTATACTTTAACCCCTTTTGCCACGAGGGAGGGCTCTGTAAGTGAGTTTCTATCTAGATACAAGCACTAGAGTAGTTGGGAATCAGCCAAATTTGCTTAGTTTTATGAACAGTAATACTACCAGTAGTGGGGTATAAACTCAACTTAATTGGTCACTATTAGCATCTGAAAAAATAGAAAAGGTAGTATGTCAGAGTATGGAGAGTATATAAGGAGAATTTCATAAAGTATATATTTATTGTATTTGTTGCATATATAATATATGAGTGTACTGGAGATGCAAATTGTATTTCCTGATATGGGAGAAGTTAAAGTTTTAAAAGTCCATTAAACAAACAACATTTTGGGATCAAGTAATCAAGACAGTGATTTCTAGAGCTGTTAATTTATACTAGATAATCTGCAGCTAAAACTTAGTCACTTCTGAATACAAGCTTATATAAACATCATTTTTTTAATGTCAGTTTTTAAAATAATATTTATTTATTTATTTATGCTTATGGAACTGTGGGGTACAGGCCAGAGGTGTGGTGGGTGAGAGAGGATTCACCAGAGACAGAGTGGGGAGCAGAACAGGCTGATGTATACTGTTGAGGGGAGCAGTGGGCAGGTCAGAAGAGATCTGTAATGCCACTCATGGTGCAGTGGCTTCGGAGAGCTTCATAATGTGGTGCTTTAACCCGTTGCACTACCAGGGTTAAGTTGTAAGCATCTTTTTTTTTTTTTTTAAACCATTTCATTTTCTTTTCTCCTCCTCTGTTTAGTTCTTAGTAGCAGCTGTTTGGAAAAATTTCCCTTTCATACATAATAAAAAGAAACTTTGAGTGTTATGCTAACTATGCCAGAATCTGAAAGAGGTTAAAGTATAGCCCAAATCAGGATAAATTGGCAACAGTGAGGTGAACAAAGATGTGAGGACTCAGAGGAGGAGAGCTCAGGAGTTGAGACCTTTTCACCTTTTTCCCCCCCTCCCCCCACTGAGCCACTACATGACTCGAGAGTTTTGG